>NW_028158380.1:0-2000 GCF_964263955.1 Coregonus lavaretus
TAATAATAATAATAATAATATGCCATTTAGCAGACGCTTTTATCCAAAGCGACTTACAGTCATGCGTGCATACATTTTTTTTGGCATGCTGACTGCAGGAATGTCCGCCAGAGCTCTACCATACTCATTTCTCTACCATAAGCCACCTCCAAAAGTTGTTTTCGAGAAATTGGCAGTATGTCCAACCGGCCTCACAACCGCAGACCACGTGTAACCACGCCAACCCAGGACCTTCCACATCTGGCTTCTTCACCTGCAGGATCATCTGAGACCAGCCACCTGTCTAAATAAAACCCTTTTGAAGGGAAAAACTCATTCTGAGTGGGTGGGCCCATGCCCTCCCAGGCCCATGCCCTCCCAGGCATACGGCTTCGCCCCTGCCCAGTCATGTGAAATCCATAGATTAGGGCCTTAAAATCATATCCCGCTCTCTCATCTCTCATATTTATAAAGGATCAAGAGGTTCAACTTTGACCCCTTAAAAAGTGTGTACCTGGTGGCAACCATAGTAAACCCAGGGCAACCGTGGTGACCCCATCCGGCACTCACCTGGCGAAGGTCTCCTCCGGGAGCACCCTCTCTCCGTTGGCCTCCTGGTTGTCGGTTGCCGGGGTCGCCGGAGGCGGTTGCGGGGGTGACGAGAGGCTGCTGTCGTCGTGGAGATGTCGGATGGTGGGACAGGAGAGGAGGAGAGGAGAGAGGGAAAGCTCGTGGACACGAGAGAGGACTATGTCTTCAGTGGACTGAGAGATGAGGACTCTGAGGACAGCCAAGACACCTGACACCCACAACTGAACTGTGTTGACATTAGCCTGGGGAGGGAGGAGAGAGAGAGAGGAGGGAGGGGGGAGAGAGGGGGGAGAGAGAGAGGAGGGAGGGGGGGAGAGAGGAGGGAGGGGAGAGGAGAGAGGGGGGAAAGAGAGGAGAGAGAGGAGGGAGGGGGGAGAGAGGGGGGAGAGAGAGGAGAGAGAGGAGGGAGGGGGGAGAGAGAGGAGGGAGGGGAGAGGAGAGAGGGGGAAAGAGAGGAGAGAGAGGAGGGAGGGGGGAGAGAGAGGAGGGAGGGGAGAGGAGAGAGGGGGGAAAGAGAGGAAGGAGGGGGGAGGGGGGAGAGAGAAGGGAGGGAGGGAGAGAGGGAGGAAAGGGGGGGAGATGAGAGAGGAAGGAGGAGAGAGAGGAGGGAGGAGAGAGAGGAGGGAGAGAGAGGAGGGAGGGGAGAGGAGGGAGGGGGGAAAGAGAGGAAGGAGGGGGGAGGGGGGAGAGAGAAGGGAGGGAGGGAGAGAGGGAGGAAAGGGGGGGAGATGAGAGAGGAAGGAGGAGAGAGAGGAGGGAGGAGAGAGAGGAGGGAGGGAGGGAAAGAGATAGCCTCAGTAAAGACCTGGTAAAAATGGAATTATCCAAAAAGCGCAAATTCCGTGTATGTGTGTGTCTCACCATGGTAGCAGGTGTAGTGAACATTCCCTTCAGCAGCATATCTACAGGGCGGAGAGAGGAGGGGGCCACCGTCTCAAACAGAGTGTTCAACACTCCCAGAGCCTCAGGGGAGTCCAGGTGCATCTAGGAGAGAACACTCAATCAGTTACACACTACGGGTTGACATCACCTCAGGTCCTGTAATTACTGCCTCAGTTACACACTAGAGGTTGACGTCACCTCAGGTCCTGTGTTACTGCAGTTAGACACTAGAGGTTGACGTCACCTCAGGTCCTGTGTTACTGCCTCAGTTAGACACTAGAGGTTGACATCACCTCAGGTCCTGTGTTACTGCCTCAGTTAGACACTAGAGGTTGACGTCACCTCAGGTCCTGTGTTACTGCCTCAGTTAGACACTAGAGGTTAACATCACCTCAGGTCCTGTGTTACTGCCTCAGTTACACACTAGAGGTTGACATCACCTCAGGTCCTGTGTTACTGCCTCAGTTAGACACTAGAGGTTGACATCACCTCAGGTCCTGTGTTACTGCCTCAGTTAGACACTAGAGGTTGACGTCACCTCAGGTCCT
>NW_028158379.1:0-24318 GCF_964263955.1 Coregonus lavaretus
CCTCCCCTCCCCCCCTCCCCTCCCCTCCCCTCCCCTCCCCTCCCTCTCCTCTCCTCTCCTCTCCTCTCCTCTCCTCTCCTCTCCTCTCCTCTCCTTACCTTGCAGCCCGCGGCTGAGACAACTCGGAGGTCGGCAGGGATCCTGTCTCCTCCTTTGATCTCCACCAGGTCTCCCCTCACCACTAGCTCTGCATTAATCGTCATCTTCTCTCCTTCCCTGATCACCAGGGCTTGCTGCCAGGGATGGAGGGATGGAGGGATGGATAAGCGAGAGGGGGGATGAAAGAGAGAGAAAAAGGGGAGGATGAAATTAGAGAATTAAACGTTTTTTGGCAAACATTCAGTGGCAAATCCAAAGTTGGCTCAAATTATTAGCTGTATTATGTTGGGTAAGCTTATTATGCTTCTCAAGTCAGTGTAAGACTCGAGGCACTCAAAGGAAAGAAAATTGTCCTCTCTAGCTCAGTTGGTAGAGCTTTGTGCTTGCAACGCCAGGATAGTGGATTCAATTCCCAGGACCACCCATACGTAAAATGTATGCACGCTCAACTGTAAGTCGCTTTGGATAAAAACGTAAGCTAAATTCCATATCTTATTATTATAGAAAATTAGTCTAAATCTAAGACTATCTAAGTGATTTTAGCCTGTTATAGCCTTTACGCACTGTTGTGCTAACCAAGCCATAGCCAGCGTCCCAAATGGCACCCTAAACCCTATATAGTGCACTACCTTTAACCAGCACCCTGGGCCTTGGTCAAAAGTAGTGCACTTTAAAGGGAATAGGACCCTGTGCCCTGGTCAAAAGTAGTGCCATTTGGGACTCACACGTATACTGTGCAGTCTCAGCTCAGCTCACCTGAGGAACCATGTTCTTGAAGGAGTCCATGATGCGTGAGCTCTTGGCCTCTTGGTAGTAGGAGAAACAGCCAGTTATGATGACTACAGCTGACAAGACCACACCCAGGTACAACTATTATGGGAGAGGGAGGGAGGGAAAGAGAGAGAGAGAGAAACATTTCACTTGCTTTGGCAATGTAAACCTGTGTTTCCCATGCCAATAAAGCCCTTTGAATTGAATTGAATTGAGAGAGAGGGGGAGAGAGAGACCCAATTAGAGAGAGAGACACAATTATACCCAACCAAATCAAAACAAAAGATAGTACTTGACACATTAGAAAGAATTAACAAAAACACAGAGCATGTTATTTGGCCCTAAACAGAGAGTACCTGACCACTGTGACTGACCCAAAATTAAGGAAAGCTTTGACTATGTACAGACTCAGCGAGTATAGCCTTGCTATTGGGAGAGGCCGCCGTAGGCAGACCTGGCTCTCAAGAGAAGACAGGCTATGTGCACACTGCCCACAAAATGAGGTGGAACCTGAGCTGCACTTCCTAACCTCCTGCCAAATGTATGACCATATTAGAGACATATATCTCCCTCAGATTACACAGACCCACAAAGAATTCGAAAACAAATCCAATTTTGATAAACTCCCATATCTATTGTGTGAAATACCATAGTGTGCCATCACAGCAGCAAGATTTGTGACTTGTTGCCACAAGAAAAGGGCAACCAGTGAAGAACAAACACCAATGTAAACACAACCCATATTTATGTTTAGAGAGAGGGGGGGTAGAGAGAGAGAGGGGGGAGGTAGAGAGAGAGAGGGGGGAGGTAGAGAGAGAGGGGGAGGAAGAGAGAGAGAGGGGGGAGGTAGAGAGAGAGGGGGAGGAAGAGAGAGAGGGGGGGAGGTAGAGAGAGAGAGGGGGGAGGTAGAGAGAGAGGGGGAGGAAGAGAGAGAGGGGGGGAGGTAGAGAGAGAGAGAGGGGGAGGTAGAGAGAGAGAGAGGGGGGTAGAGAGAGAGAGGGGGAGGTAGAGCGAGAGAGAGAGGGGAGGTAGAGAGAGAGAGAGGGGAGGTAGAGAGAGAGAGAGGGGGAGGTAGAGAGAGAGAGGGGGGGAGGTAGAGCGAGAGAGAGGGGGGGAGGTAGAGAAAGAGAGAGGGGTAGAGAGAGAGGGGGAGGTAGAGAGAAAGAGGGGGGAGGTAGAGAGAGAGAGGGAGGTAGAGAGGGGGAGGTAGAGAGAGACGGGGGAGGTAAAGAGCGTGAGAGAGGGGGAGGTAGAGAGAGAGGGAGGTAGAGAGTGAGAGGGGGGAGGTAGAGAGAGAGGGGGAGGAAGAGATAGAGAGAGGGGGCGGTAGAGAGAGAGGGAGAGAGGGGGAGGTAGAGAGAGAGAGAGGGGAGGTAGAGAGAGAGAGGGGGGAGGTAGAGAGAGAGAGAGGGGGAGGTAGAGAGAGAGAGAGAGGGGGAGGGAGGTAGAGAGAGAGGGGGAGGGAGAGAGAGAGAGAGAGAGAGCGGGAGGTAGAGAGATAAAGAGGGGGAGGGAGGTAGCGAGAGAGAGGGGGGAGGTAGAGAGAGAGAGAGAGAGAGAGAGAGAACAAGATGAGCAGACAGATGTTATTATCTTCTATTTACTTTTGTTTTATTATTTTCTATATTTGACATGTGAATTGGCCACACAGAGGGCCAGAGGTAATTACAGACACCTGTAATAATCTGAAGTACCCCAAAATACCACTAGATGTCATCTGATAAAATAAAATAAAAAAAGGTGAAAGTTACCAAATTTCTGGTAGTTTACTGGTAAACGTCAAAAGATTCTAGTAATATACTTTACAACGCTAATCCAAAGTGATTTACAGTCATATTATTTATTATGTATAGGTTTTTGGCACTACACAGTATATCAACATAATTGTGTGTGAAGTGAAGTTGATGTTGATGATGATGAGGGTTGTTTGCGGTATGTAGCATGTAGTATGTTTGCAGTCAGGTGTGCACTGATTACGATAGACAGTGTTAGCTAATAACTGTACCGCGCCTGTATAGCCTGAGTGCTAGTCTGTTTGTGCTATATCGTGCCAACTCCTTGTCACTCAGTCCCATTGCAAAACGCCAGAGCACACACAAATCTGGGACTCGGGCTAGTAAATGACAAACGTAACATGAACATATAACGTAACATAGTCTGGCTGATAGACCATACTAGACGTGAAGAAGGGTTGTAGTGTATAGACTGCTGTACTGTAGGGAATTGTGATTGTTAGCCACCAAATGGGATCAAAGGGCCATGGCTGTGCAAAGGACTGGAGTGTTATCGTGTAGAGATGTTATGTTGTCTAGCCTTGTTGTGGTTCTCACGTTGTCATTGGCTGGCTCGTCCTCGATGGCCACCTGGATACTGTGTCTGTGTGTGTGTGTGTGTGTGTGTGTGTGTGTGTGTGTGTGTGTGTGTGTGTGTGTGTGTGTGTGTGTGTGTGTGTGTGTGTGTGTGTGTAGCCTAGCGCGGGTGGTTCTCACGTTGTCATTGGCTGGCTCGTCCTCGGTGGCCACCTGGATACTGTAGGCCAGGAAGCAGAGGATGGCACCGATCCATAGGAGCAAGGAGAAACCCCCGAACAGCTGACGGCAGAACTTCACCCACTCTGGGGTGGTGGGAGGAGGAGTCAGCACGTTGGGCCCCTCCCTGGCCAGCACCTCCAGAGCCTTGGCATTGGTCAGACCCTGGAACACAGGTATCATCCATTAGGGAAACAGTCACTAGACACACATTCACTGCGGAGACAGTCACAGTCACAATAACAGAATCACGTTTTTTAATTTGTAGTTGCCTTTTGTGATAGAAGCACCACATTTCACACACAACTATGGCATGTCTAAAGAAGTATTTTTGGCTGTAGTGCCATCATTGATTTTGTCGATCACCATCTGGCGTCCATTTCCAAAATGGCCACTGAACAACATTGTGGTTCTGTGTGAGATAAGGTCAGTAGGATGTGATAGATAGACCTCTGTTACTTCACTGATATTCACTATAACATCACTGAACACAACTAATAGAAATCCCATGGCTGGGTTCCCATGTGGGACAGGGATGAGAACCCTGTGTACTCAATTTGGACCACCATGGACCAAAGTAACAGTTGTTTGTGTGTAGCGAGGACAAAGGCAATAGCTATGTAGAGATTAGATCAGGCCTGGCAGAATAAAGTTATTAAAGAGCAGAGCAGAAGGAAGACAAAGCAGCTGTGTGTGTGTGTGTGTGTGTGTGTGTGTGTGTGTGTGTGTGTGTGTGTGTGTGTGTGTGTGTGTGTGTGTGTGTTTGCGTGTGTTTGTTTGCGTGTGTATGTGTTTGTTTGCGTGTGTGTGTGTGTGTGTGTGTGTGTGTGTGTGTGTGTTTGCGTGTGCTTGTGTGTGTGTACGTGCGTGTTACCCGAGCCAGGTCGACTCCGTAGCGTCTTCCCAGATCGTCCAATGATATCTTGTGATCATCCTGTGAAAGAACAGCAGAATAATCTGACTTCCTCAAATGTACTGTCACAACTAGGTCACTATTCAAAATTAAGCTTGTCACAAGCATGTTTTAACACACATGACATCCAGGGCGTCTCCCAAATGGCACCCATATTCCCTGTTTGGTGCTAGTCTGGTCCCTTATCTGTTTGTGCTGTCATTCCAAACATCTTTGACATGACAAGGAGTGGCTTGATGCCACAAACAGACTGGTACCCAGGCTAATTTGGTGCACTACTGCTCTGGTCAATAGTAATGCATTACATACAGTGCCTTCAGACAGTATTCACACCCCTTGACTTATTAAACATTTTGTTGTGTTACAGCCTGAATAAAACATTTATTAAATAGATTTTTGCTCACCCATCTACACACAATACCCCCATAATGACAAAGTGAAAACATGTTTTTAGAAACTTTAGCAAATGTATTGTAAATAAAACACTAAAATATATTGATTACATAACTATTAACACCCCTGAGTCAATACATGTTACAATCACCTTTGGCAGCGATTACAGCTGTGAGTCTTTCTGGGTAAGTCTCTAAGAGCTTTGCACACCTGGATTGTACAATATTTGCACATTATTCTTTTTAAAATTCTTCAAGCTCGTCAAGTTGGTTGTTGATCATTGCTAGACAGCAATTTTCAAGTCTTGCCATTGATGTTCAAGCCGATTTAAGTCAAAACTGTAACTAGGCCACTCAGGAACATTCAATGGTGTCTTGGTAAGTAACTACAATGTATATTTGGCCATGTGCTTTAGGTTATTGTCCTGCTGAAAGGTGAATTTGTCTCCCAGTGTCTGTTGGAAAGCAGACTGAACCAGGTTTTCCTCTAGGATTTTGCCTGTGCTTAGCTCTATTCTGTTTATTTTTATCCTAAAAAACACTCCCTAGTCCTTGCCGCTGACAAGCACACCCATAACATGATGCAGCCACCCCCATGCTTGAAAATATGAAGAGTGGTACTCAGTGATGTGTTGGATTTGCCCCAAACATAACGCTTTGTATTCAGTACATAAAGTTAATTCCAGTTTTACTTTAGTGCCTTATTGAAAACAGGATGCATGTTTTAGAATATTTTTTATTCTGTACAGGCTTCCTCCTTTTCACTCTGTCATTTAGGTTAGTATTGCCGAGTAACTAGAAGGTTGTTGATCCAACCTCAGTTTTCTCCTATCACAGCCATTAAACTCTGTAACTGTTTTAAAGTCACCATTGGCCTCATGGTGAAATCCCTGAGTGGTTTCCTTCCTCTCTGGCAACTGAGTTATTAAGGACGCCTGTATCTTTGTAGTGACTGGGAGTATTAATACACCATCCAAAGTGTAATTAATAACTTCACCATGCTCAAAGGGTCTGTTTTGTTTTTGTTTTTTTGTCATCTACCAATAGGTGCCCTTCTTTGTGAGGCACTGTAAAACCTACCTGGTCATTGTGATTGAATTTGTGTTTCAAAACTCACTGCTCGACTGAGGGACCTTACAGATAATGGTATGTGTGGGGTACAGAGATTAGGTAGTCATTCAAAAATCATGTTAAACACTATTATTGAATACAGAGTGAGTCCATGCAACTTACTATGGGACTTTTTAAGCACATTTGTACTCCTGAATGTATTTAGGCTTGCCATAACGAAGGGGTTGAATACTAATTGACTCAAGACATTTCAGCTATTCATTTTTAATTCATTTGTAAATATTTCTGAAAACATAATTCCACTTTGGCATTATGGGGTATTGTGTGTATGCCAGTGACACAAAATCTCAATTTAATCAATTTTAAATTCAGGCTGTAAGGGGTTTGAATACTTTCTGAAGGCGCTGGGTGCCATTTGGGACTCAGCAAGGGGTGTGAATACTTTCTGAAGGCGCTGGGTGCCATTTGGGACTCAGCAAGGGGTGTGAATACTTTTTGAAGGCGCTGGGTGCCATTTGGGACTCAGCAAGGGGTGTGAATAATAGGGTGCCATTTGGGACTCAGGCCGTTTCTCTCACCATGGACACCTCCTTCTTCAGCTCATCCAGATCCTTCTCCTTCTTCTTCCTCGTTCCTCCTCCATTTTCTGCTCCACTCTGAGGAGATTATCACATTACACTGACAGTCTGAGTGTGTGTGTGTGTGTTTGTGTGTGTGTGTGTGTTTGTGTGTGTGTGTGTGCGTGCGCGTGTGTGTGTGTGCGTGTGTGTTTTTCAGATTGGAACAGTCACTGATGAAGAATGCAGCATCGTGGATTTCATCTGCTGCTGTCACTCTTTCTTTCCCAGTGTGAATGAGTGAATGAGCGACAGAGAGAATAAACGAGTGTGTGTGTGTGTGTGTGTGTGTGTGCGCGTGTGAGAGTGACACATTGAAAAAGCAATCAAAAGGGTTTTAGAGAGTAGAGAGCTGGTGGAGTGCAGGAAACGTCTCCGACAGCAATTTCCCCAATTTCCTCTTCTCTGTGATACTGTATAACAGATAATTGCCAACACCTGCTAAAAACAAATGTCAGCTAGAATTGAAGAAGATACAATTGAAATTCTGTAATATGTGTCAATAGAAATATTGATAATATAATGATGTTTCCAGTTATCTAGGCCCTTATCCTACTATCCAGTGTGCTTACAATGTGCCTCAACACTGCGGCATAACCAGCGTCAATGCAGACGCTATTAGAAAAAACGGCTTAGATTTTCCATGATGCCTCTTACTGTATGTATGTGAAATGACTAGGCTAACTTTCCCCAAATTCCCAGGTTTTGGAGTTTTTGGAGATTTCTGGTATCAGCAGGAAATCCGGAATCCTCTAAACAAGTTACTGGCATGTTACAGCCCTAGACATGATTGGTGTTAGACGATAAGTTGACCCAACCCTAACACAACCATATAGTCATATGATGGACTGTGTGTGTGTGCGTGTGTGTGTGTGCGTGTGTGTGTGTGTGTGTGTGTGTGTGTGTGTGTGTGTGTGTGTGTGTGTATAAAGCAGAGTCAATTCTTTTTCATTTCAGTCAATTCAGGAAGTAAACTGAAATTCCAGTTTCCTTCAATGTTTTGGAATGCTTTGGAATTTGAGTGTACTTTCTAAATTTAAATTGAAATTGACCCCAGCCCTGGTTTAAAGGATAGGAAAACACCACTCTGCATATGCATTAATAAATAAATTAAGAGGACTTACCCCTTTCCCCATGCTTGCAGCGTTTCAAGGTTGAAATGTGAAGGACAGACTTTTCGTCCTGACAGACAGACAGCAGTCCTGACAGACAGACAGCAGTCCTGACAGACAGACAGACAGACAGCAGCCCTGCTCTCTAACACGTGGAAAAGACACTGGTGGCTTTTTTTGGGGACTGGGACTGACACCCACCCCCCATGCCTCTTTCCCCCTGTCAGGGTAACCTGAACCTTCCCAGCACCCCTCCCCCAGCCCCCCGGGGACACAGAGGGGGATGTGTTCTGGTACCTGCACCTGTTTCCCTGCCCTGCCCCCTGTGTGAGGAACCACACCTAAAGAGCCCTGTTAGGCTAGCCCCTCTCTCACCACTACAAACAATAACAACAACAACAAACAGCAACAACAACAACAACAACAAACAAACCAAAACACTATATTAACCTCATGTGTACCATTAATGAACAACCCTATTTTACACTGATCATTTATGACTAAATAAACCAGGCACGGACCAGGGCTAGGGACCACTGTACACAAACCTCAACAATCTTACCAAAGAACCAAAGTCACAACCAAACCCTAAGTGATTAGTCTGAGGAAGTCTATCACCACACTGAGAGCTACAGAGAGACACCACTGTATATCTCTAATGTAATCTACTATGACTTCCATGGCAATTATATTGAGTTACTTGTCACCAAAAAGGGATTGGAATAGATTAGAAAAGTACTTATACTAGGCCTTCTCCCATTATTCAAAACCATTGCCGTATAATATAAGAAGTAGATCAAGGATGGGTGACTGGCCTTTTTTTCAGGAACTGTTGAGAGTTAGAATAAGGGAATACACAAGGTGCCATTTCAAAACGTGGTTGTGCATCAGCAGTGTTTCTCTTGTTATGTCAGTCACTGACAGTCACTCAATTAGCCCATGTCAGCTAAAATGTTTTAAATTGGTAAATTAGTCTAGCTGCCAGCTATCTAAACTTGTAGTAATCATGGTCGAATTACCGACCCGGAGGGCCCCCATTGATTTTGTTAGTCACTTTCACTCAGATATCATATTAAAAACTCCAAACATTTCTCTCCATCCTGCGGCAAAATGTGTAGAGTTGCAGGAAATTAGCCTAGCCGTTAGAGCATTGGACCAGTAACCGAAAGGTCGCTGGTTCGAATACCCGAGTCGACAAGGTGAAAAATCTGTTGGTGCCCTTGAGCAAGGCACTTAACCCTAATTTGCTCCAGGGGTGCCGTACTACTATGGCTGATCCTGTAAAACAACACATTTCACTGTACTTATCCGGTGTATGTGACAATAAAAACATTTTTTACCACCTTGCATAGCCTATCAAGCATTCAGATCAGAAGATCAGGGTAAAAACCTTAAAAGAGAGAGCTGAGGCCATATCTTTAGCGATACATATGGACTTTGGCTTGGCTTAAACACAAGATAAGTCTCTCTCTCTCCAAAGTATCTTCCTCCCAGCAACCATCTTACCACCAGCAACATTTGAAGTTGACCTCCCTTGTCCTCCCCATAATCTCCCCTCATAATAATAATATTAATTATAATATAATAATCTCCCCTCATAATCTCCCCCAGCCCCATGCAGCTTGCAAACACCTTCAATGAAAAACTATTTATTTTCCGCCCCTGGACAACATGCACCCCAACAAAAAACACACAGTATCACCCTCCATATACGAGGGCAGAAATGTGTGTGCAAACATTTCTCTTCACGCTATGGCAAAATGTGTGCTTGAAAACTGCAACATTTTCTCCCGCCCCATGGCAAAATGTGTAGAATTGCAGAAAACTTTCTTTAAAACTGCAACATTTTCACTACGCCCCATGGCAAAATGTATAGAATTGCAGGAAATTAAATCTAAAACTGAAATGTTTTCTATCCACTGTCAAGATGGGGGGCGGCTAAAATGTTTTGCTCGCAAGGTGGGGGGGCCAACAAAATGTTGCTTTGAGCCCCCAAAAGGCTAGGGCCGGCTCTTACTGCATGTCTTGGCATGCAGACCCGGGAGCCACTGCGGCCACTCATGACGCGCTCAGATTTTTTGTGGCCCCCCCCACCTCGATCCCTGAAGTAGATGATTCCAATGGCTTGTCATAATATATTTGACTCGAACAGACAATGGAGAACACTATACATTTTAATTTGAGTTTATTACCGAGATGCGTTTTGATGCTTTAATTTTTTATTTACCTTCCCGTTACAACACATTTTACATGACTGTAGAATTTATATTACTAGTGCACTTCAATTACAAGCATAAAATAAAAAAAACATAACAAATGTAAGACGCTTGAAATTTCTAAGAAAGGAATGTTATCTAACAACCTAAACTAGTGCAGTACACAATACATCCAACAAAACAGTGTGAAGACATACATTTTAATGCAGTTTTATAGTATTGTATCAGGAGTCTGTGTGGCGGAATGAAAGAAACATTCGAACTGATCCCATCTGATGATGGATAGTTGGTTAAACAGCGTTGGGGTAAACAGAACTATCTAGTTCCTATTGCCTTAATGAACCGTGGTGTGCTTTAGACCAGCACACTCCCTATGACCACAGTTAAAAGAACAGAACACATTCAATGCTACACTAACCACTTTGCATAGCCTATCAAGCATTCAGATCAGAAGCTCAGGGGTAAGGATCTTGAAAGAGAGAGCTGAGGCCATATCTTTAGCAATACATGTGGACTTTGGCTTGGCTTAAACACATAAGATAACTCTGTCTCTCTCCAAAGTATCTTCCTCCCAGCAACCACCTTCTTTTTTTCCAATCACATTACCACCGGCAACATCTGAACTTTACCTGCCTTGTCCTCCTCATAATCTCCCCCTCACTGTGCAGTGCCTCCTGTAGCCCAATGCAGCTTGCAAACACCTTAATTGAAAAATGATTTATTTTCCGCCCCCCCGGGAAAATATGCACCAAAAAAGCCACCACAGAATCCCCCTCCAGATACAAGGGCAGAAATGTGATCAAATGACATAAGAAGACCTATCACATTTCTGCCTCTCTCAAACAAAACATGCTCTCTATGTGTTTTCGTCCACATGTAAAGTAAAATGTAATGTGTAACTATTTACTTTACTTTAGGGTGACATATATATATATATATATACATAGAGTTTTTTAATCATCTTTTGTTTGACATGACAGTCTGACTAGACACACAGACACATAAAACACGCACATTTGTAACCGGCAGAGAGCTATAGCTAGATTAAAGTCTTCAATGAGAACTAATGAGGATGATTCTGCCCAGTTTCCATCCCTGGCCAATAGGGGGCAGAAGACAGCGACGTGGCATTCCAACCAGCAGAAATGGTGGGTGAATGAACATGCAGGGGTGGCATTGGTGGGTGAGTGAGAGGGACGTTGGTGATCAGGGGGGTGGAGGAGAGGAGAGGTGTCCATCACTGAGTTTGAAAAAGAGGGAAAAGGAGGAGGAGGAGGAAGAAGACGAGGAGGAGGAAGAAGAAGAAGAAACATAAATAAATAATTGCTGAGTTTGTTTGAGATGGGGTCTGGCTTTGTCTGATACATCCTATATCTATACAGATAGAAGAGGTCTGATACAGTCTATCTATACAGATAGAAGAGGTCTGATCAGGCCTATATCTATACAGATAGAAGAGGTCTGATACAGTCTATATCTATACAGATAGAAGAGGTCTGATCAGGCCTATATCTATACAGATAGAAGAGGTCTGATACAGCCTATATCTATACAGATAGAAGAGGTCTGATACAGCCTATATCTATACAGATAGAAGAGGTCTGATCAGGCCTATATCTATACAGATAGAAGAGGTCTGATCAGGCCTATATCTATACAGATAGAAGAGGTCTGATACAGCCTATATCTATACAGATAGAAGAGGTCTGATCAGGCCTATATCTATACAGATAGAAGAGGTCTGATCAGGCCTATATCTATACAGATAGAAGAGGTCTGATCAGGCCTATATCTATACAGATAGAAGAGGTCTGATACAGCCTATATCTATACAGATAGAAGAGGTCTGATCAGGCCTATATCTATACAGATAGAAGAGGTCTGATCAGGCCTATATCTATACAGATAGAAGAGGTCTGATCAGGCCTATATCTATACAGATAGAAGAGGTCTGATCAGGCCTATATCTATACAGATAGAAGAGGTCTGATCAGGCCTATATCTATACAGATAGAAGAGGTCTGATCAGGCCTATATCTATACAGATAGAAGAGGTCTGATACAGCCTATATCTATACAGATATAAGAGGTCTGATCAGGCCTATATCTATACAGATAGAAGAGGCTTAAGTATAGAGTGGAGAGTGGGTAGTCTATGAGGAAACATAGCTTAGTGTCACTAAAGGACAGAGAGAGAGAGTGTCTGTGTGAGATATATATATATATATATATATATATATATATATATATATATATATATATATATATATATGAATGAGAGAGAGAGAGAGAGAGAGAGAGAGAGAGAGAGAGAGAGAGAGAGAGAGAGAGAGAGAGAGAGAGAGAGAGAGAGATCCAGTTACCAGCAAGTGCTAAAATAATTATCTGAGTGGGGGAGACACGTGCAGGAGGGATTAACGGGACCAAAATAACCAGGAAGAGCAGAAGGATGCATCACTTTTTGGTATCCCTTTGTTGTCAGGGCCTGATAATGTCCACTGGCTGTCAACGTGACGTCATTTCAAGGACTCAGTCACAACAACCGAGAGAATAGAATGCCATTTGGGGCATACTCTCAGACACAAACAAACAGGGCTTTTCCTGCTTTGCAGCTGTTCCAGTAAACCTGTATACGCCCTTATGGAGCCAGGAATAACCTAACCTTCAGCATGCACCGACAGCCAAGCAGCAGAGCACAGCACAGCACAGTGAAGAACTACGACCTCCATTAGCTCAAATGTGAAGGGATTGAATCACCCAGATGAAATGAACTTTGGGTTGAACCCATCGACACAAGCTAAGAGCTTGGAATCATATTTCTCTGACTCGTCTGACTCATCAATGCAGGGTGCACTCACTCTCTTTCCGCACCACTCTCATCTGATCTGATTGAGCGATTGAGCTAAGCAACCAGCAGCAGGAAACATGAATAGAAGTTTCAGGAACTATTTGACCCCTGCCCTGAAGTCATTAGTATCTGTACATTAGCAGGGTCCATATATTAAACTACATGCCTATAGCTGGTAGGGGTTATATGTTGTATGTTCTGCAGAGGAGACACTGAGGTTGACAGGGCTACTCTTTCATAGGGCTTCATGGGGTAATGAGATAGGGCCAAGGGGTGTGGTCTAAAAGGGTGTGGTCTATGGAAGCAGTCAGGTGGAAAGGTAAGTCAAGACCTTGAGAAATAAGATTCAGAAAATCTATTGGAGAGAAAGACATAGGGAGAGGAAATGAGAGAGAGAGAGAGAGAGAGAGAGAGAGAGAGAGAGAGAGAGAGAGAGAGAGAGAGAGAGAGAGAGAGAGAGAGAGAGAGAGAGAGAGAGAGAGAGAGAGAGAGAGAGAAATAGGAATGAGAGGATGTGAAAGAGAGGGCATTAAACGTTTTTAAAACCACTTCTACAGTTTGAATGAGAAGAGTCTGAATATGAGAAGAGTCTGAATATGAGAAGAGTCTGAATATGAGAAGAGTCTGAATATGAGAAGAGTCTGAATATGAGAAGAGTCTGAATATGAGAAGAGTCTGAATACAAAGGGCTCCCATTGAAAGGAGGAAAGGAGGAAAAGGAAATGGGAATGCCAGTGTGAGGGGGACGTCAGACTTTGACAGATCATCTCAAACTCTGCATCCCAAATGGCACCCTATTCCTTACACAGTGCACTTCTTTTGACCAGGGCCCATGGTGCACTACTTTGGGTATAAGGTGCCATTTGAGACGCAAACAAAAACAATATATTGGGTTGTCCCTGTATCCAGGACTCTCTGATGTGTGTCGGACACATGTGGTAGAGAAATAATGCCTCGCATCACATCTAAGATGTCAGGATGAAAGACAAACTTGGAAATAGCTTTTCAGATGTTTTTATCCAACCAGCAGTCAGATGATGTGGTTCAGAAGGCATGTTTCATGACCTGACAGTAACAGTTAGTAGATGGAGGGCTTTGATTGACTTATCATACTTTTGGATCACTATTGTGTCTATGTTCAACCCAGTGTGGCATTAAGATCATAATGATGATCACTTGAGTTGTAAAGGCTTAAATCTAGTAGGAAGGAATATTCTGTACTAGACAGACTTACTCTGCCTCCCAAATGGTACCCTGTTCCCTATTTAGTGCACTGCTTTTGACCAGGGCCCATAGGGAATAGGGTACCATTTGCACTATATAACGAATAGGGTACCATTTGGGAGGCAGCCTTTTAGTTCATTAGGACGGCCTCTCTAAGATCCTCCTCTGCCTCGCTCTCCAGTATGATTCGGACACTCCTCCATTTAAAACCCCTGTCTGTTTCATTCACTTATTTCAGGGTCAGTTTTTTGGTGAGCTGCGACAGGGACAGGAAACTGGCTGCTTTGGCTGAGGCGGACCCACTCCCTCCCTCTTTGTCCCCCTTGGAGAGCTCCAGCTCAATGGTCATCAGCACCCTACCAGGCCCGGCCCCCTTGGGTGAGTCCCCTCCCCCTGTTCCTGCTCTCTCTGGCTGTCTCAATGCTTTGGGCTGGGCTGTGTGTTGGGACTCTAGCTCTCTGCTCCCCGTATCCTATTTCTTATCCTTGCGTGACTCCTGCTTCTTCTTTTCTGAGACGGTGGCCTTCAGCTTGGATGGGTCCCCGATGGAGAGAACTGGGACCTGTGGAGAGGAGGAGGGAAGAGGGGAGGAGAGGAGTCACTTCAGGAGGAAAGGAGGAGTGTGGGGGAGAAGGGGGAGAAGGGGAGAAGGGGGAGAAGGGGGAGAAGGGGGAGAGAGGGGGAGGGGGAGAGAGGGGGAGGGGGAGAGGGAGGAGAGAGGGAGAGAGAGAGGGAGAGAGGGAGAGAGGGAGGAGAGAGGAGAGAGGGGAGGGGGATGAGAGGGGGGAGGGGGAGAGGGAGGAGAGAGGGGGGAGAGGGGATAGATAGGTGTGTTAGCACGGGGGACATGGGGGAGATCGATGGGTGTGTTAAAAATGAGGAAACAAATGGATTAGGATTGAAGGTAAGAGGTAGGTTTTTACATCAGAGAAGAGAAGACAGAGGTATTTACATCAGAGAAGAGAAGAGAAGAGAGGTATTTATATCAGATAAGAGAAGACAGAGAGGTAATTACATCAGAGAAGAGAAGACAGAGAGGTAATTACATCAGAGAAGAGAGGTAATTACATCAGAGAAGAGAAGACAGAGAGGTAATTACATCAGAGAAGAGAAGAGAGGTAATTACATCAGAGAAGAGAAGACAGAGAGGTAATTACATCAGAGAAGAGAAGACAGAGAGGTAATTACATCAGAGAAGAGAAGAGAGAGAGGTACATTCAGGAGGAAAAGAGACAGAGAGAGTCATATTTAGGAGGTAAGGGGTAGGCAAGTGACGGGGGGAGGTCTCCAGGGCTGCAGGGGGTGACAGAACATGCATCCATGAGTTAGAGACAGGACTGCTACAGGCAGATACAACATCTGACACAGGACTGCTACACATCTCACATAATGCTTCAGTCACTTTTACCAATCAACACAATTCACACGTGCAACATTTCACTCACTCAAACACATTCATCAGCACTATAGAATGGACCTTGATAATGATGGCATAAAACCTATTTCTGCAAAGCCTCATCCTACTGCAGCTAAAAACAAGGGAGTGAGCTGGGAAGGTAAGGGTACAGGAGAGAGAGAGAGGCCACCCACAAGTGGCTACCGTTTAAAGGGGTACATTGTAAGTAAGAGGAAGCTCAAGGGGTAAAGGCAGAGCGTATGTTCCAAATGGCACCCTATTCCCTATATAGTGCACTGCTTTTGGCCAGAACCCTATGGGCCATAGTCAAAAAGTAGTGCACCGTTAAAAGAATAGGGTGCCATTTGGGACTCATCCATGGGCTGCACGGAAAACGCAGCGGAGGAAAGTGGCCTCTGAGTCATGGAAAAGGAAAAGGAAAGGTCAATCTAATTTAATGACTGTACTGAAAAATAAACACTAGTAGAAATATACACTGGGCTGCTATGGACAGGGTACAGGGTCAAGTACATGGTTCTAGCTACAGTGGCTATGGACAGATACTGCATCCCAAATGGCACCCTATTCCCTATATTGCACTAATAGAAGCAAAATCTGATTTCAAAGTATTTTTCTGTCTTGACAGACAGCGATTTCTGATACTCCACGATATATTCTGATCAACTGGCTTGTTCTTGTGTCAGGAAACTAAATACCACATTCATCAGATAATATACCTGGCCATTACAATAGATCAAAGATTTTTGATTCGTAGTTACTGCGTTTTGCCTTTGTAGGGCAGTATACAGTGCACTACTTTTGACCAGGGCCCATAGGGAATAGGGTGCCATTTGGGACTTAACCAGGGAAATCAGTCAGAAGGTGACTGGGGAGGGGTTTAGGAGCTAAGCTAAGTCCCTGCCTGAATACTAACACATCTCACTGACAGACAGAGAGACATGTAGAGATAGAGGTGGGTAAAGAGACAGGTAGAGAGACAGGTAGAGACAGGTAGAGAGACAGGTAGAGAGACAGGTAGAGCGGTAGAGACAGGTAGAGACAGGTAGAGAGACAGGTAGAGAGACAGGTAGAGAGGTAGAGATGGTAGAGAGACAGGTAGAGAGACAGGTAGAGAGACAGGTAGAGACAGGTAGAGAGGTAGAGAGACGGGTAGAGACAGGTAGAGAGGTAGAGACAGGTAGAGAGACAGGTAGAGAGACAGGTAGAGAGGTAGAGACAGGTAGAGAGACAGGTAGAGCGGTAGAGACAGGTAGAGAGACAGGTAGAGACAGGTAGAGAGACAAGTAGAGAGACAGGTAGAGAGGTAGAGACAGGTAGAGAGACAGGTAGAGACAGGTAGAGAGACAAGTAGAGAGACAGGTAGAGAGGTAGAGACAGGTAGAGAGACAGGTAGAGATGGGTAGAGACAGGTAGAGAGACAGGTAGAGATGGGTAGAGAGGTAGAGACAGGTAGAGAGACAGGTAGAGATGGGTAGAGACAGGTAGAGAGACAGGTAGAGATGGGTAGAGATGGGTAGAGAGGTAGAGATAGATTAGAGGATGGATCAGATAAACAGAAACTGATTCAAACGCTAATGACTGACCGGTCACCTGTGGAGAAAGAGACAGAGCAAGAAAAAGAAAGAAAGAAAGAAAGACAGGGGCTTCTCTCGGCCATCTGGGGGGAAGAGACAAAGGATAGACAGACAGGAGAAGGAGAGAGGACAAGAAAGAAGGTGTGACTGAAAAGAAAGGGAGACAGTGACTGGATAAAGGGAATGTGAATGAGTGAGTGAGTGAGTGAGAGGAAGGAGTGGAGGGACGGAGGGAGAGAATGGGTGGGGATGGTGCGTTAGCTGGGATTAATATTAAGTGCACTGTATTATCATTCCTGTACAGCCTGATTGTGTGAGGATGCTGCTGCTTCAGCCTCTAGGGAAGTCACCTACTAGCTGTTCCCTCTCCCTCCCTCCCTCCCTCCCTCCCTCCCACCCTCAGTAATGGTGTAATGGTGAATGAAGAAGCCACACGTTGTCTGCGTCCCAAATGGCACCCTATTCCCTATATAGTGCACTACTTTTGAATGGCACCATATAATGGTGACTCCCTCCTAAAATAAAGGTAAAATAAACATAAATAAAATACACCCCATATGACTCTGGTCAAAAGCAGTGCATTATATAGGGAATAGGGTGCCATTTGGGACGCAGTTTTGTTGTGCAAGCCCAGCTAACTGAAATAATGAAGATGCAGTGGCTGATACAGATTGTGGTGAGTCAGCGTAACACTAAATAAGGCCGCTTTGATGAAACAGCACGTTTTACGACTGTAACTATACCGTATATGAAAACCCTGTTTATGTCCCAAATGGCACCCTATTCCCTATACTGTATAGTGCACATGATGCAATTTGGGACGTAGATAAGGTCTGTTTTAGAGTGTAATTAAACCCTATATATGAAAACCCTGTAAACGTGTTAACATACTGTAGGTTTAGCCTGTAAACGTGTTAACATACTGTAGGTTTAGCCTGTAAACGTGTTAACATACCGTAGGTTTAACCTGTAAATGTGTTAACATACTATAGGTTTAGCCTGTAAACGTGTTAACATACTGTAGGTTTAGCCTGTAAACGTGTTAACATACTATAGGTTTAGCCTGTAAACGTGTTAACATACTATAGGTTTAGCCTGTAAACGTGTTAACATACTATAGGTTTAACCTGTAAACGTGTTTACATACTATAGGTTTAGCCTGTAAACGTGTTAACATACTGTAGGTTTAGCCTGTAAACGTGTTAACATACTATAGGTTTAGCCTGTAAATGTGTTTACATACTATAGGTTTAGCCTGTAAACGTGTTTACATACTATAGGTTTAGCCTGTAAACGTGTTAACATACTGTAGGTTTAACCTGTAAACGTGTTAACATACTGTAGGTTTAGCCTGTAAACGTGTTAACATACTGTAGGTTTAACCTGTAAACGTGTTAACATACTGTAGGTTTAACCTGTAAACGTGTTAACATACTGTAGGTTTAACCTGTAAACGTGTTAACATACTGTAGGTTTAGCCTGTAAACGTGTTAACATACTGTAGGTTTAACCTGTAAATGTGTTAACATACTGTAGGTTTAGCCTGTAAACGTGTTAACATACTGTAGGTTTAACCTGTAAACGTGTTAACATACTGTAGGTTTAACCTGTAAACGTGTTAACATACTGTAGGTTTAGCCTGTAAACGTGTTAACATACTGTAGGTTTAACCTGTAAACGTGTTAACATACTGTAGGTTTAACCTGTAAACGTGTTTACATACTATAGGTTTAACCTGTAAACGTGTTAACATACTATAGGTTTAACCTGTAAACGTGTTTACATACTATAGGTTTAACCTGTAAACGTGTTAACATACTATAGGTTTAACCTGTAAACGTGTTAACATACTGTAGGTTTAGCCTGTAAACGTGTTAACATACTGTAGGTTTAGCCTGTAAACGTGTCAACATACTGTAGGTTTAGCCTGTAAACGTGTTTACATACTATAGGTTTAGCCTGTAAACGTGTTAACATACTGTAGGTTTAACCTGTAAACGTGTTAACATACTGTAGGTTTAACCTGTAAACGTGTTTACATACTGTAGGTTTAGCCTGTAAACGTGTTAACATACTATAGGTTTAACCTGTAAACGTGTTAACATACTATAGGTTTAACCTGTAAACGTGTTAACATACTGTAGGTTTAGCCTGTAAACGTGTTAACATACTGTAGGTTTAGCCTGTAAACGTGTTAACATACTATAGGTTTAACCTGTAAACGTGTTAACATACTATAGGTTTAACCTGTAAACGTGTTAACATACTGTAGGTTTAGCCTGTAAACGTGTTAACATACTGTAGGTTTAGCCTGTAAACGTGTTAACATACTGTAGGTTTAGCCTGTAAACGTGTTAACATACTATAGGTTTAACCTGTAAACGTGTTAACATACTATAGGTTTAAAAGAGAGCAGCCATAGTGAGGAGAAGTGAATCACACATGGGGAGACTGCAAGTGTTTATGAATTTCAGAAACCTTTGGCTTTGTGTTTTATTATTCATTCATGCAGCCAACCTCCGGGCTGAACCTCTGTGTGACTGACTGCAACTCAACCTGACTGTCAGTCATGTGACAGTGTGTGCGTCCCAAATACCAGAATGTGTGTCCCAAATTACTAGTTTAATGTAGGAAATATATTCCCAAGTATTCCCACAGATAAAAAAAAAAAAAAAGAGATATGTGATCGTGTCTCAATGTAATCAAGGTATGACATTTTTGTTATTTTCAAATACAATCTATTTCTGGGCTTAGTTGTGGTCAATTTGCAGTGTACATTTTACATTTACATTTTAGTCAATTAGCAGACACCTGTTATCCAGAGCGACTTACAGTTAGTGAGTGCATACATTTTTTCATACTGGCCCCCCCGTGGGAAACGAACCCACAACCCTGGCGTTGCAAGCGCCATGCTCTACCAACTGAGCTACAGGGGACTGTACAAATTGTTATAATTAGGTTCCGGCCCCCCGACCATCTGTTCCAACAAAAATCAGCCCTCAGCTGAATCTAGTTGCCTACCCCTGATATAGGGAATAGGATTCCATTTGGGACTCAGCCAGTGAGCTGTGTGGAGATGAGAATTAGAGTGCACTCTGGTGCTGCGGTAGACAGACGCAAACCCTGACTCTAACCCCTGACCTCTAACCACTGACCTCCAACCCCTGACCTCCAGCCGCAAGCCCATGACCCAGTGCTACGGTATATACGCTAGCTGCATACTTGCTTGTACATGTATGTTCCTGAACAAGCCCATGACCCAGTGCTACGGTATATACGCTAGCTGCATACTTGCTTGTACATGTATGTTCCTGAACAAGCCCATGACCCAGTGCTACGGTATATACGCTAGCTGCATACTTGCTTGTACATGTATGTTCCTGAACAATGCTGTAAGAAAGTAACTACACGCCACACATTCCCTGATAGGGTTGTATAATTCTGTAACAATTCCCAAAATGTCCAGGTTTTCCCGAAATTCCTGGTTCAGGGAAACCTGGATTTTTTTTCCCAAGTTACCGGAATTTTGCAACCCAAGTCCCTTGACTACTTCCATTAAGATGTCTTAGTTTATTTCATTTTTAGACAGAGTTGAATTGATTGATAGGATGGAATAACAGGCCTTGGTCATTTAGCAGCATGTCATACATCATCATTCTATTTAACAAGAAATCTCTCTCTCTCATAAAACAATAAAACTTGATTCGCCCTGGTAATCCCAAAAGCACACAATAAATAATGAGTGTTTTATTAATCCAACACTAAGGCCATGTCCCAAATGGTACCCTATTCCCTATATAGTGCACTACTCTGGTCAAAAGTAGTGCACTGTATAGGGAATAGGGTGCCATTTTGGGACGCGACCTAAGAGCTATCCATCCCCAAGCCCTGCACTTATCCGCAGTGTGACTCCGTGACTCAGTGTAATTTGGGATAACTGTGAGCCAACAATGGGCCAGTGATTTTCATTTGACTCACAGGAAGCAGAATCACCCCACTTTTTCTCCTTCCTCTCCCACTGAGAGCAAATCAGTTCCATTCACAGGGAGTTGAATGACTGTACACCAGGACCTTGCTGCAGCCATTTCACAGTGGTGCTGCTGTTCTGTATTATTGTTATACTGCCTTAAGGCTGTTTACCCATTGTGTTTGTTTGGCCTTTGAGGAGGTTTAAAATGAAGAGGGGGAGGAAATAAGAGAGGGGAGGGGCGGTACTTTAGTTCGAGTGTTTGGGCGACTGACTGTGGATTTAACGCTTTCCAACACTGATGACTCTTCCATTTAGTAGCAGGGGAGGACTATTACATGGGTTTGCTTTGGTGGTGCAATAATGTAATATTCCTTTGATGTTGATTCTGGATGGAAGAGTTCTGGCTCAGTGGTAGTCTTACTAACAATTATGTGCTGCAGTGTGGTTCTGGGACTGTGTGTAGAGAGAGGCTGTCGTTGTGTAGTAGTAGTAGTGAGAAGCTGTCGTTGTGTAGTAGTAGTAGTGAGAAGCTGTCGTTGTGTAGTAGTAGTGAGAAGCTGTCGTTGTGTAGTAGTAGTAGTGAGAAGCTGTCGTTGTGTAGTAGTAGAGAGAAGCTGTCGTTGTGTAGTAGTAGTGAGAAGCTGTCGTTGTGTAGTAGTAGTAGTGAGAAGCTGTCGTTGTGTAGTAGTAGTAGTGAGAAGCTGTCGTTGTGTAGTAGTAGTGAGAAGCTGTCGTTGTGTAGTAGTAGAGAGAAGCTGTCGTTGTGTAGTAGTAGAGAGAAGCTGTCGTTGTGTAGTAGTAGTGAGAAGCTGTCGTTGTGTAGTAGTAGTAGTGAGAAGCTGTCGTTGTGTAGTAGTAGTGAGAAGCTGTCGTTGTGTAGTAGTAGTGAGAAGCTGTCGTTGTGTAGTAGTAGTGAGAAGCTGTCGTTGTGTAGTACTAGAGAGAAGCTGTTGTTGTGTAGTAGTAGTGAGAAGCTGTCGTTGTGTAGTAGTAGTGAGAAGCTGTCGTTGTGTAGTAGTAGTGAGAAGCTGTCGTTGTGTAGTAGTAGTGAGAAGCTGTCATTGTGTAGTAGTAGTGAGAAGCTGTCGTTGTGTAGTAGTAGTAGTGAGAAGCTGTCGTTGTGTAGTAGTAGTGAGAAGCTGTCGTTGTGTAGTAGTAGTGAGAAGCTGTCGTTGTGTAGTAGTAGTAGTGAGAAGCTGTCGTTGTGTAGTAGTAGAGAGAAGCTGTCGTTGTGTAGTAGTAGTAGTGAGAAGCTGTCGTTGTGTAGTAGTAGTGAGAAGCTGTCGTTGTGTAGTAGTAGTAGTGAGAAGCTGTCGTTGTGTAGTAGTAGTAGTGAGAAGCTGTCGTTGTGTAGTAGTAGTGAGAAGCTGTCGTTGTGTAGTAGTAGTGAGAAGCTGTCGTTGTGTAGTAGTAGTGAGAAGCTGTCGTTGTGTAGTAGTAGTGAGAAGCTGTCGTTGTGTAGTAGTAGTAGTAGTGAGAAGCTGTCGTTGTGTAGTAGTAGAGAGAAGCTGTCGTTGTGTAGTAGTAGTGAGAAGCTGACGTTGTGTAGTAGTAGAGAGAAGCTGTCGTTGTGTAGTAGTAGTAGTGAGAAGCTGTCGTTGTGTAGTAGTAGAGAGAAGCTGTCGTTGTGTAGTAGTAGAGAGAAGCTGTCGTTGTGTAGTAGTAGTGAGAAGCTGTCGTTGTGTAGTAGTAGAGAGCTGAGAGGACTTGCCTGTCTCTGCTGTGATCCCTCTTTACCCTTCCCTTTCTTTCCATGTTTGCTGGAGGAAACAAACGAGATCAAAGTTAGGGAGGAAGTAGAACCTCTTCCTCCGGTGGTCAAAGGGATGTACTGTTACTGTAACAGTATAGTGCTGCCTTGTAGCTATCACAAAGAACACAGCACTGTTTCTCCAGCTAGGTTTGGAGACACAGCGACATACAGTGCTATGAAAAAGTATTTGCCCCCTTTCTAATTTTCTCTACTTTTGCACATTTGTGATACTGAAAAAGTAATTGCCCCCTTACACTCAATAACTGGTTGTGCCGATGTGGAGGAATTTTGGCCCACTCTTCCATACAGAACTGCTTTAACTCAGTGACTTGTGGGTTTTCAAGCATGAACTGCTAGTTTCAAGTCCTGCCACAACATCTCAATTGGGATGAGGTCTGGACTTTGCCATTCCAAAACTTCAAATGTGTTGCTTTTTAGCAATTTTCATGTAGACTTGATTGTGTGTTTTGGATCATTGTCCTGCTGCATGACCTAGATGCGCTTCAGCTTCAGCTCACAGACGGATGGTCTGACATTCTCCTGTATAATTCTCTGATACAGAGCAGAATTCATGGTTCCTTCTATTAAGGCAAGTCGTCCAGATCCTGAGGCAGCAAAGCATCCCCAAACCATCACACCACCACCACCATGCTTGACCTTTGGTATGATGTTCTTACTGTGGAATGCAGTGTTTGGTTTTCGCCAGGCATAATGGGACCCATCTCGTCCAAAAAGTTGACTCAAGTTTGCCAAAAAGCACCTGGATGATTATCAAGACTCTTGGAAGAACGTTCTATGGACAGATTATTCAAAAGTATAACTTTTTGGACGACATGGTTCCAGTAATGCCTGGCTAAAACCAAACTCAGCATTCCACAGTAAGAACATCATACCAAAGGTCAAGCATGGTGGTGGTGGTGTGATGGTTTGGGGGTGCTTTGCTGCCTCAGGATCTGGACGACTGCCTTAATAGAATGAACCATGAATTCTGCTCTGTATCAGAGAATTATACAG
Source organism: Coregonus lavaretus (assembly GCF_964263955.1). Classification (NCBI taxonomy): domain Eukaryota; kingdom Metazoa; phylum Chordata; class Actinopteri; order Salmoniformes; family Salmonidae; genus Coregonus; species Coregonus lavaretus. The sequence continues at coordinate 23,520 of NW_028158379.1, forward strand.
GAGAATGTCAGACCATCCGTCTGTGAGCTGAAGCTGAAGCGCAGCTGGGTCAAGCAGCAAGACAATAATCCAAAACACACAATCAAGTCTACATGAAAATTGCTAAAAAGCAACAAATTTGAAGTTTTGGGATGGCCTAATCAAAGTCCAGACCTAATCCCAATTGAGATGTTGTGGCAGGACTTGAAACGAGCAGTTCATGCTTGAAAATCCACACGTCACTGAGTTAAAGCAGTTCTGAATGGAAGAGTGGGCCAAAATTCCTCCACAGCGACGTGAGAGACTGATCAACAACTACAGGAAGCATTTGGTTGGAGTCGTTGCAGCTAAAGGTGCCACAACCAGTTATTGAGTGTAAGGGGGCAATTACTTTTTCACACAGGGGAATTGGGTGTTGCATAACTTTGTTTATGAAATAAATGAAATAAATATGTCATTGTTGTGTTATTTGTTCACTTATGTTCCCTTTATCTAATATTAGGTTTAGGTTGAAGATCTGATAACATTCAGTATCACAAATATGCAAAAGGAAAGAAAATTAGAAAGGGGACAAATACTTTTTCATAGCACTGTAGATAGACTGTAAAATGTCAATAGAATTCATCTTAGTTAATGTGCAGAGGGCTCATCTAGTGGTAATGCCTCAGCCTCTAGCGTTAACACAACCTGTCCCTAACTTTCTCCACTTTCATCCTCTCTCTCTATCTGTTCAATCAAATCAGAAAAATACCAGCTAGTGCCAGATAAGCCATACAGGTGTCCAGGCGGGGAATGAGCTCAAGCTTGGGCTTCAGACCCA
>NW_028158378.1:0-9229 GCF_964263955.1 Coregonus lavaretus
TGCCTACGGCGGCCTTTCTCAATAGCAAGGCTATGCTCACTGAGTCTGTACATAGTCAAAGCTTTCCTTAAGTTTGGGTCAGTCACAGTGGTCAGTTATTCTGCCACTGTGTACTCTCTGTTTAGGGCCAAATAGCATTCTAGTTTGCTCTGTTTTTTTGTTTGTTCTTTCCAATGTGTCAAGTAATTCTCTTTTTGTTTTCTCATGATTTGGTTGGGTCTAGTTGTGTTGTTGTTGTTGTTGTTGTCCTGGGGCTGTGTGGGGTCTGTTTGTGTTTGTGAACAGAGCCCCAGGACAAGCTTACTTAGGGGACTCTTCTCCAAGTTCATCTCTCTGTAGGTGATGGCTTTGTTATGGAAGGTTTGGGAATCGCTTCCTTTTAAGTGGTTATAGAATTTAACGGCTCTTTTCTGGATTTTGATAATTAGCGGATATTGGCCTAATTCTGCTCTGCATGCATTATTTGGTGTTTTACGTTGTACACGGAGGATGATTTTGCAGAATTCTGCATGCAGAGTCTCAATTTGGTGTTTGTCCCATTTGTGAATTCTTGGTTGGTGAGCGGACCCCAGACCTCAGAACCATAAAGGGCAATGGGTTCTATAACTGATTCAAGTATTTTTAGCCAGATCCTAATTGGTATGTCAAATTTTATGTTCCTTTTGATGGCATAGAAGGCCCTTCTTGCCTTGTCTCTCAGATCATTCACAGCTTTGTGGAAGTTACCTGTGGTGCTGATGTTTAGGCCGAGGTATGTATAGTTTATTGTGTGCTCTAGGGCAACGGTGTCTAGATGGAATTTGTATTTGTGGTCCTGGCAACTGGACCTTTTTTGGAACACCATTATATTTGTCTTACTGAGATTTACTGTCAGGGCCCAGGTCTGACAGAATCTGTGCAGAAGATCTAGGTGCTGCTGTAGGTCCTCCTTGGTTGGTGACAGAAGCACCAGATCATCAGCAAACAGAAGACATTTGACTTCAGATTCTAGTAGGGTGAGGCCGGGTGCTGCAGACTGTTCTAGTGCCCTCGCCAATTCGTTGATATATATGTTGAAGAGGATGGGGCTTAAACTGCATCCCTGTCTCACCCCACGGCCCTGTGGAAAGAAATGTGTGTGTTTTTTGCCAATTTTAACCGCACACTTGTTGTTTGTGTACATGGATTTTATAATGTCGTATGTTTTTCCCCCAACCCCACTTTCCATCAATTTGTATAGCAGACCCTCATGCCAAATTGAGTCAAAAGCTTTTTTGAAATCAACAAAGCATGAGAAGACTTTGCCTTTGTTTTGGTTTGTTTGTTTGTCAATTAGGGTGTGCAGGGTGAATACGTGGTCTGTCGTACGGTAATTTGGTAAAAAGCCAATTTGACATTTGCTCAGTACATTGTTTTCACTGAGGAAATGAACTAGTCTGCTGTTAATGATAATGCAGAGGATTTTCCCAAGGTTGCTGTTGACGCATATCCCACGGTAGTTATTGGGGTCAAATTTGTCTCCACTTTTGTGGATTGGGGTGATCAGTCCTTGGTTCCAAATATTGGGGAAGATGCCAGAGCTAAGGATGATGTTAAAGAGTTTAAGTATAGCTAATTGAAATTTGTGGTCTGTATATTTTATCATTTCATTGAGGATACCATCCACACCACAGGACTTTTTGGGTTGGAGGGTTTGTATTTTGTCGTGTAGTTCATTCAATGTAATTGGAGAATCCAGTGGGTTCTGGTAGTCTTTAATAGTTGATTCTATGATTTGCATTTGATCATGTATATCTTTTTGCTGTTTGTTCTCTGTTATAGGGCCAAAAAGATTGGAGAAGTGGTTTACCCATACATCTCCGTTTTGGATAGATAGCTCTTCGTGTTGTTGTTTGTTTAGTGTTTTCCAATTTTCCCAGAAGTGGTTAGAGTCTATGGATTCTTCAATTACATTGAGCTGATTTCTGACATGCTGTTCCTTCTTTTTCCGTAGTGTATTTCTGTATTGTTTTAGTGATTCACCATCCTCTCTCTCTCTCTCTCTCTCTCTCTCTCTCTCTCTCTCTCTCTCTCTCTCTCTCTCTCTCTCTCTCTCTCTCTCTCCCTCTCTCTCTCTCTCTCTCTCTCTCTCTCTCTTTCTCTCTCTCTCAATTCAATTCAATTTCAATTTAAGGGCTTTATTGGCATGGGAAACGTGTGTTAACATTGCCAAGCAATTTCTCTCTCTCTCTGTCTCCCTCTCTCCATCTCTCTTTGCTTGTCGATATATACTTTCTTCTCTTCCTTCATAATTTCCTTAATTCTCTTTTTATTTGTATCTGTATGTGTGTACATTTCAGTGTGCATTATTACTGATTGTCTATCAGCCCAAATAACACATAATCTGTTTTATAGAGAGACTATTGTTCTCATCAGAAACTAACAATGCACCACTGTGTGAGTGTCCATGTGTGTGTCCATGTGTGTGTCCCTGGTGTCTGTGGTGTCTGTCTGTCATGTCAGACCAGTGTTATCTGGACAACAGCCCAGATGACCAGGAGGGATCACACACACACATATACACACTCTCTCTCTCCTCTCTCTCTCTCTCTCTCTCTCTGTCACATTTCTCTCGCTCTCTCTCACTCCCTCTTCCCTGCCTCTGGGTGTCTCCACAGCCACCCCCTTGTACACAGATTAACCCCAGATTAAAACATTGAGAGAGAGAGAGAGGGGGGGGGGGATATATACAGTGAGGGAAAAAAGTATTTGATCCCCTGCTGATTTTGTACGTTTGCCCACTGACAAAGAAATGATCAGTCTATAATTTTAATGGTAGGTTTATTTGAACAGTGAGAGACAGAACAACAAAGAAATCCAGAAAAACGCATGTAAAAAATGTTATGAATTGATTTGCATTTTAATGAGGGAAATAAGTATTTGACCCCCTCTGCAAAACATGACTTAGTACTTAGTGGCAAAAACCTTGTTGGCAATCACAGAGGTCAGACGTTTCTTGTAGTTGGCCACCAGGTTTGCACACATTTCAGGAGGGATTTTGTCCCACTCCTCTTTGCAGATCTTCTCCAAGTCATTAAGGTTTCGAGGCTGATGTTTGGCAACACGAACATTCAGCTCCCTCCACAGATTTTCTATGGGATTAAGGTCTGGAGACTGGCTAGGCCACTCCAGGACCTTAATGTGCTTCTTCTTGAGCCACTCCTTTGTTGCCTTGGCCATGTGTTTTGGGTCATTGTCATGCTGGAATACCCATCCACGACCCATTTTCAATGCCCTGGCTGAGGGAAGGAGGTTCTCACCCAATATTTGACGGTCCATCGTCCCTTTGATGCGGTGAAGTTGTCCTGTCCCCTTAGCAGAAAAACATCCCCAAAGCATAATGTTTCCACCTCCATGTTTGACGGTGGGGATGGTGTTCTTGGGGTCATAGGCAGCATTCCTCCTCCACCAAACACGGCGAGTTGAGTTGATGCCAAAGAGTTCCATTTTGGTCTCATCTGACCACAACACTTTCACCCAGTTCTCCTCTGAATCATTCAGATGTTCATTGGCAAACTTCAGACGGGCATATATATGTGCTTTCTTGAGCAGGGGGACCTTGCGGGCGCTGCAGGATTTCAGTCCTTCACGGCGTAGTATGTTACCAATTGTTTTCTTGGTGACTATGGTCCCAGCTGCCTTGAGATCATTGACAAGATCCTCCCGTGTAGTTCTAGGCTGATTCCTAACCGTTCTCATGATCATTGCAACTCCACAAGGTGAGATCTTGCATGGAGCCCCAGGCCGAGGGAGATTGACAGGTCTTTTGTGTTTCTTCCATTTGCGAATAATCGCACCAACTGTTGTCACCTTCTCACCAAGCTCAAATTTGCTTTGTTAAAATCCCCAGCTACAATTAATGCGGCTTCAGGATATGTGGTTTCCAGTTTGCATAAAATCCAGTGTAGTTCTTTGAGGGCCGTCGTGGTATCGGCTTGAGGGGGAATATACACGGCTGTGACTATGATCGAAGAGAATTCTCTTGGGAGGAAATACGGTCGGCATTTGATTGTGAGGTATTCTAGGTCGAGTGAACAAAAGGACTTGAGTTCCTGTATGTTATCACAATCACACCTTGATTAGTTCATCATGAAACATACACCCCCGCCTTTCTTCTTCCCAGAGAGTTCTTTATTCCTTTCTGTGCGATGTACTGAGATGTACTGAGATATTGACCTCTTTAATGATTACCACAAAAGAGCAAATGTGTTTAATAGAAAATATGGCATCAAGTACAGTGCCTTGCAAAAGTATTCATCCCCCTTGATGTTTTTCCTATTTTGTTGCATTACAACCTGTAATTTAAATTGATTTTTATTTGGATTTCACGTAATGGACATACACAAAATAGTCCAAGAGCAGGCCACCCACCAAAACTCACGGACCAGGCAAGGAGGGCATTAATCAGAGGCAACAAAGAGAACAAAGATAACCCATGAAGGAGACCCAACACCTCTCATCACCCCGAGAACACCATCCCCACAGTAAAGCATGGTGGTCGCAGCATCATGCTGTGGGGATGTTTTTCATCGGCAGGGACTGGGAGACTAGTCAGAATTGAAGGAATGATGGATGGCGCTAAATACAGGGAAATTCTTGAGGGAAACCTGTTTCACTCTTCCAGAGATTTGAGACTAGGACAGAGGTTCACCTTCCAGCAGGACAATGACCCTAAGCATACTGCTTAAGCAACCCTTGAGTGGTTTAAGGGGAAACATTTAAATGTCTTGGAATGGCCTAGTCAAAGCCCAGACCTCAATCCAATTGAGAATCTGTGGTATGACTTAAAGATTGCTGTACACCAGCGGAACCTTTCCTGAGGATGGCTCACCCCTCACAGTTCTGGGGGACTTCAACCTCCCTACGTCTACCTTTGACTAATTTCTCTCTGCCTCCTTCTTTCCACTCCTCTCCTCTTTTGACCTCACCCTCTCACCGTCCCCCCCCCTACTCACAAGGCAGGCAATACGCTTGACCTCATCTTTACTAGATGCTGTTCTTCTTCTAATCTCACTGCAACTCCCCTCCATGTCTCCGACCACTACTTTGTATCCTTTTCTCTCTCGCTCTCTTCCAACACTACTCACTCTGCCCCTACTCAGATGGTAATGCGCCGTCGCAACCTTCGCTCTCTCTCTCCCGCTACTCTCTCCTCTTCCATCCTATCATCTCTTCCCTCTGCTCAATCCTTCTCCCTCCAATCTCCTGATTCTGCCTCCTCAACCCTCCTCTCCTCCCTTTCTGCATCCTTTGACTCTCTATGTCCCCTATCCTCCCGGCCGGCTCGGTCCTCCCCTCCAGGAAATGGAGGAAAACTAGACTCCCTGCGGACCTGGCATCTTTTCTCTCCCTCCTCTCTACATTTTCTTCATCTGTTTCTGCTGCTAAGACCACTCTAAATTCTAAGCATCTGCCTCTAACCCTAGGAAGCTCTTTGCCACCTTCTCCTCCCTGCTGAATCATCCTCCCCCTCCCCCCCTCCTCCCTCTCTGTGGATGACTTCGTCAACCATTTTGAAAAGAAGGTTGACGACATCCGATCCTCGTTTGTTAAGTCAAATGACACTGCTGGTCCTGCTCACACTGCCCTACCCTATGCTTTGACTTCTTTCTCCCCTCTCTCTCCAGATAAAATATTGCAACTTATGACGGCCGGCCGCCCAACAACCTGCCCGCTTGACCCTATCCCCTCCTCTCTTCTCCAGACCATCTCCGGTGACCTTCTCCCTTACCTCACCTAGCTGATCAACTCATCCTTGACCGCTGGCTATGTCCCTTCCGTCTTCAAGAGAGCGAGAGTTGCACCCCTTCTCAAAAAACCAACACTCGATCCCTCTGATGTCAACAACTATAGACAAGTATCCCTTCTTTCTTTTCTCTCCAAAACTATTGAGCGTGCCGTCTTTAGCCAACTCTCTTGCTATCTTTCTCAGAATGACCTTCTTGATCCAAACCAGTCAGGTTTCAAGACTGGTCATTCAACTGAGACTGCTCTTCTCTGTGTCACGGAGGCTCTCCGCACTGCTAAAGCTAACTCTCTCTCCTCTGCTCTTGTCCTTCTAGACCTGTCTGCTGCCTTTGATACTGTGAACCATCAGATCCTCCTCTCTACCCTCTCCGAGCTGGGCATCTTCGGTGCGGCTCACTCTTGGATTGCGTCCTACCTGACCGGTCGCTCCTACCAAGTGGCGTGGCGAGAAGCTGTCTCCGCACCACGTGCTCTCACCACTGGTGTCCCCCAGGGCTCAGTTTTAGACCCTCTCCTATTCACGCTGTACACCAAGTCACTTGGCTCTGTCATATCCTCACATGGCCTCTCCTATCATTGCTACGCAGACGACACACAACTAATCTTCTCCTTTCCCCCTTCTGATAACCAGGTGGCGAATCGCATCTCTGCATGTCTGGCAGACATATCAGTATGGATGACGGATCACCACCTCAAGCTGAACCTTGGCAAGACGGAGCTGCTCTTCCTCCCGCCATCACGGTTGACAACTCCGTTGTGTCCTCCTCCCAGAGTGCGAAGAGCCTTGGCATGACCCTGGACAACACCCTGTCGCTCTCCGCTAACATCAAGGCGGTGACCCGATCCTGTAGGTTCATGCTCTACAACATTCGGAGAGTACGACCCTGCCTTACACAGGAAGCGGCACAGGTCCTAATCCAGGCACTTGTCATCTCCCATCTGGATTACTGCAACTCGCTGTTGGCTGGGCTCCCTGCCTGTGCCATTAAACCCCTACAACTCATCCAGAATGCCGCAGCCCGTCTGGTGTTCAACCTTCCCAAGTTCTCTCACGTCACCCCGCTCCTCCACACACTCCACTGGCTTCCTGTTGAAGCTCGCATCTGCTACAAGACCATGGTGCTTGCCTACGGAGCTGTGAGGGGAACGGCACCTCCGTACCTTCAGGCTCTGATCAGTCCCTACACCCAAACGAGGGCATTGCGTTCATCCACCTCTGGCCTGCTGGCTCCCATACCTCTGCGGAAGCACAGTTCCCGCTCAGCCCAGTCAAAACTGTTCGCTGCTCTGGCACCCCAATGGTGGAACAAGCTCCCTCACGACGCCAGGACAGCGGAGTCACTCACCACCTTCCAGAGACATTTGAAACCCCACCTCTTTAAGGAATACCTGGGATAGGATAAAGTAATCCTTCTACCCCCCCCCCCCCAAAAAAAAAGAACATTGTAAAGTGGTTATCCCACTGGCTATAAGGTTAATGCACCAATTTGTAAGTCGCTCTGGATAAGAGCGTCTGCTAAATGACGTAAATGTAAATGTAAACTTGAAGGAGCTGGAGCAGTTTTGCCTTGAATTTTGGGCAAAAATCCCAGTGGCTAGATGTGCCAAGCTTATAGAGACATACCCCAAGAGACTTTCAGCTGTAAATGCTGCAAAAGGTGGCTCTACAAAGTATTGACTTTGGGGGGGTGAATAGTTATGCACGCTCAAGTTTTCTGTTTTTTTGTCTTCTTTTTTGATTGTTTCACAATAAAAAATATTTTGCATCTTCAAAGTGGTAGGCATGTTGTGTAAATCAAAAGATAGAAACCCCCAAAATTCCATTTTAATTCCAGGTTGTAAGGCAACAAAATAAGAAAAATGCCAAGGGGGGTGAATACTTTCTGTATGTATGCTGTCTCCTTTCAGTATATTTTTTGTATTTTATTAAGAACCCCATTAGCTGTTGCGAAAGCAGCAGTTACTCTTCCTTGGGTCCACACAAAACATGGAAACATGACATAATACAGAACATGCCTATGTTCCATCAGTGTCATGGACAGATCTAGAGACAGATGGCACCCTATTCCCTACTTAGTGCACTACTTTTGACCTGAGCTCTATGGGCCCTGGTAAAAAGTAGTGTACTATCTATAGGGAATAGGGTGCCATTTGAAACTCCGGACACACAGACCATCAGCCACAACCAGGGACTCATAATAGTTCACCAACACTCACCACCACTCTTGACAGTGAGAAATATGACATTTTAGTGTGGAGGAAACAAGTGAGTGTTTGACAATAAATGCATGAATGGCACAATAAATAATTATAATATGAAGCAATTGGTGATGTCATTGTGGCTTTAGTCAGACAATGATTTGCAATGAGGTTGACAATGAATGACCGACGTGACAGAATATAACTATTGCTCTAAAGAAATGATCATATCACTGTGGCTATATTAATTGATGAGCTATGGGGTTCTGGGGACTGGCTCAAATCTACTGTTCCCATTTAGTTTGTGGGTGACTCTCTACTGTCCCCCTCACCAGTGGCGGCTCCTGAAAAAATTCTCAGGGGGGGCAATTTTTCTGATGATTTAGGTGACCTACACACATTTTAAAAAAGATATGTCCAGCAACAACATGAAGACAGGGGCAGCATATAAGTCAATACCAGAAGCATTTATTGACTGATCTGGGGAGATGGATTCCAGTTTCTGTGACAGATTATAAATAATCTCTGATGCCTTTGTTATATTAGCTTTTGGTTGAATGTACACAACGGTAACAAACAATTGGGGGAACTCACGGGGCAGATAGTAAGGTCGCAGTGACACAGAAAGCAGTTCAATGTCGGGGGTACAGAGTCGCTCTCTTACCAGGATCGATTTTCCCTGTGACTGTCAGATCGCGGTCCGCTCTGACCAGGGTGAAGCCGGCCGGCTCCACTTCTCTGTCCGGGACTCTGTCATCCAGCCAAGTCTCAGTAAATGCCAGCAAACAGGCCTCCCGATATTCGTGTTGGAAGCGCAGATTCGCTGACAACTCATCCGCTTTCCCCCTCAGTGACTGGGCATTAATCAGCAAGGTGGTGGGTAAGGGAAGTTTGTTCTGCTGTATTGGATTTCGCTGCCAGCAGCGTTTTCATTATTTAGTCCGTTCGTAGCGGGTATGTACACGATCAACAAGATCAGTCCAAAACCCACCACTGGAAATCCATGGTTGGCAGAATGTTTGTAAACTAAGTGTACAAATTAAAAACATAAAATAACGCCACTAAGTGTACAAATTAAAAACATAAGATAACGCCACACTGCAGGTCGCAACAGAGACGCTGCTACCCGCTATTTTCTTAGTTACGTTCATGGTTACGTTACGTATGACGAAAGCGCGTAAGTGCAAGCCCTCAGAAACCCATAGAGATTGTATTGAAAGCTCTGAAATTTGAAAAAAATAGATTTTACATGGGAGTCTATGAC
>NW_028158377.1:5000-8472 GCF_964263955.1 Coregonus lavaretus
AGAAGAACAGAGAAGAGAGAGGATGGGAGGAGAAGAACAGAGAAGAGAGAGGATGGGAGGAGAAGAACAGAGAGAAAAGAGAAGGAAAATAAATTAGAGGAAGAGAAAAGGTCAGACATGGGTAGGTCTTGGCCTCCTGTAATATGGCTGAGGCGCTCTTCAAAGTCTTGCTGCCACTGGCTGTGTGGAGGCTAACTGAGGATACAGGCACAATTAGTTTACACAAACACTATTGACTCCCTAATGCCTGTTTGTTCAACAGCTCTGGGTGAGTTACACGGCTAGTCTACATGACTACACACTAACGACTGACTGGGAAGCTGGAGGGAGTCTGGAGATTGGCTGCTGAAATCCTTCTCACACACTCACTCACATACACACAGAGACACACACACACACACATACACACACACACACACACACACACACACACACACACACACACAGACACACACACACACAGACACACACAGACACACAGACACAGACACACAGACAGACACAGACACACACCTCTGAGGGCTTCTACTGAGTGTGCCCGCCTCACAACACTTGAGAAGGATGGAGGTAAATAATAAACAACAAAAACAATAAACCCTACTATGCTCCCTACTATGCTCCCTACTATGCTCCCTACTATGCTCCCTACTATGCTCCCTACTATGTTCCTTACTATGCTCCCTACTATGCTCCCTACTACGCTCCCTACTATGCTCCCTACTATGCTCCCTACTACGCTCCCTACTACGCTCCCTACTATGCTCCCTACTATGCTCCCTACTATGCTCCCTACTATGCTCCCTACTATGCTCCCTACTACGCTCCCTACTACGCTCCCTACTACGCTCCCTACTATGCTCCCTACTATGCTCCCTACTATGCTCCCTACTATGCTCCCTACTATGCTCCCTACTATGCTCCCTACTATGTTCCTTACTATGCTCCCTACTATGCTCCCTACTACGCTCCCTACTACGCTCCCTACTATGCTCCCTACTACGCTCCCTACTATGCTCCCTACTATGCTCCCTACTACGCTCCCTACTACGCTCCCTACTACGCTCCCTACTATGCTCCCTACTATGCTCCCTACTATGCCCCCTATGTAGCGATTCCTGTTTCAGGGGCCTTGCTCGGAGTGCAGAGAAATCTCCTTAACCGACAAAACAACTACAGCTGTTCCCTGCTTCCCTGTGCTGTAGTGCTGAAGCGTGCCACTGTTAAACTAAACGGCATTTCATTTTCTGTCGTCTCTTTTGTGGCTTTGCTTTATTTCTCACCCATGCGAGGAGCTGAATGAAGACGTTGAAGTGGATGATGTGTTTGGGAAACGCTGGCACACATTGTCAGGGTCCACAAAGTGAGAACAAAACCAGGTGAGATAAAGACAATTGAGCTGTACGCCATTTGTTGTGTGTCACATTACTCAGTGTTCCTCATTTGAGCTGAGGAAAGGAGAGATGTGGTTGGTGTAAATGCAGCTTCTATTCCCACAGCTATAGGGAAAGAGGGGGAGAGTCTGGAGGGGTGGTTGGAGTGAAGGGCAGCTTCTATTCCCACAGCTATAGGGAAAGAGGGGGAGAGTCTGGAGGGGTGGTTGGAGTGAAGGGCAGCTTCTATTCCCACAGCTATAGGGAAAGAGGGGGAGTCTTGGAGTGAAGGGCAGCTTCTATTCCCACAGCTATAGGGAAAGAGGGGGAGTCTTGGAGTGAAGGGCAGCTAACTGACAAACTGTCACTGTAGACTGTTGAATTGGTCATCGTTAACAGCGTGAAGTTTCTTCCCTCTCCCTCCCTCCTGCTCTTTAAGACTAATGTCTATCACACTCACTGGGAGAGGAAAGGAGACAACCCCCCACGTATTCTCCTCCTACCCCCCACACACCAGTCACACACACACACACACAGACACACACACACACACACAGTCACACACACACACAGACACACACACAGTCACACACACACACACACACACACACAGACACACACACACACATACACATATATATACACACACAGACACACACACACACACACACATACACACACACACATACACACACACACACACACACACATACAAACAACCACAGACACACAAACAAACACAGACACACACACACACACACTGCCAAAACCATGCCTCCTAATTTTCTGCATTTCTATGCTCTGGAAACAGTTACTGGTGAAAGCCTGTCAATATCATTATTGTTACAAGAAATCAATACGCTTCACAGAGTTAATGGGGGGATTCAGGCAGCAAACGTTTACCTTCTCTCTCTCTGTCAGACTGAGCAGCAACCAGCCAAACGAGCCGAGTGCCGAGTGCTACAGCTCAGATGACAGATCAGCCTGGGTACAAAGCAGACAGTAAGAAGCAGGCAGTAAGGAGGGAGGAGACAGTAAGCACTGAGCGAGGAGGAAGCGAGAAGGAAAGAGAGAGAGAGAGAGAGAGAGAGAGAGAGAGTGAGAGAGAGAGAGAGAGAGAGAGAGAGAGAGAGAGAGAGAGAGAGAGAGAGAGAGAGAGAGAGAGAGAGAGTGAGAGAGTGAGCGAGTGAGCGAGTGAGAGAGTGAGAGAGTGAGAGAGTGAGAGAGAGAGAGAGAGAGAGAGAGAGAGAGAGAGAGAGAGAGAGAGACAGAGAGACAGAGAGACAGAGAGACAGAGAGACAGAGAGAGAGAGAGAGAGAGAGAGAGAGAGAGAGAGAGAGAGAGTGAGTGAGAGAGTGAGAGAGTGAGAGAGTGAGAGAGTGAGAGAGAGATTCTGAAGGAGAAACAGGGTTTTCTATATGGCCACATTATGTATTGCATAAGAATACAAGCAGAGCTCTGGGCTGTAGGCAGCAGACAGCCGTGTAAAACGGCATCTCTCCTAAAGGCAGCTAGGCCAGCTCTAACGAGCCAAAGGTGTCAGCCGCATGCTCCAAGTGTCCACTCCTGAACAACTTGGGAGGAGGAGTGGAGGAGGAAAGGAGGAGGAGGAGAGGTGGCGAGGAGGAGGAGGAGAGGAGGAGGAGAGGAGGAGGAGGAGAGGTGGCGAGGAGGAGGAGGAGAGGTGGCGAGGAGGAGGAGGAGAGGAGGAGGAGAGTGGAGGAGGAGGAGAGGTGGCGAGGAGGAGGAGGAGGAGGTGAGGAGGAGGAGGAGGAGGAGGAGGAGGAGAGGTGGCGAGGAGGAGGGAGGAGGAGGAGGAGGAGGAGGAGGCGAGGAGGAGGAGGAGGAGGAGGAGGGAGGAGGAGAGGAGGAGGAGAGGTGGCGAGGAGGATGTCTTGAAAACAAGCATGAGGAAAGGAGGCCAGTGGCTGCTCTTATTTTCTCTCAAGGTTTTGTCTTGTGGTTGTGGGCTCCAGGTAGCAGAAATGGATCATTTAGCTGATGTTCACTTTGATAAAAAAACACTGTACCAATGACTGCACGTGATTATATCATGGATAACATCATATATATATATATATATATATATATATAATATATA
>NW_028158376.1:0-28591 GCF_964263955.1 Coregonus lavaretus
CATCATTGCATTACATTACAACCATCTTAAAAAATAACAACTATCAGTTTGTCCAACAGAAACATAAAGACATAAACGCTAACTCAGTTGACCTATAATGATAATAAAATAATCAACTAGCATTAACTGAATTACAGTAGCTTAATGGAGTTCATAAAAATGGTAGCAAATGAAGCATTTATTTTAAAATATGGCAAAAAAACTTCCAAATAGAAAAAGGTATATCTTCACTACAAACTGTCCTCTTTAGAACTCTAGAACTCCCAGGGGATGATTCAACCCCTAGTCTGATAGGCTCCCAGTAGAGAGAGCGGAAACATGCCCCAATGTTATTGTACAAATGACGATGTATAAGTCACTCCTTAAATGACTTTTGTGCTATTGGATGGATTATTTATATCCTCAGAGCAGGCAACATTTATCATCCAGGGTAGTGGGTCCCCTTCAAAGTTCTCCTGTTTTATGCTCTGCATTATTTCTTGTGCACACACATAAACAAAGCTCCGGGCTGGGGGCGGTGAATCAGGGGGCTGTGTCACGGCGTGCCCCCCGGGTCAGGACAGCTTTCTTCTGCCGCCAGTGCTTACATTACCATGTGAAAGGCTAAAGCTGCTCCAAATATCCCCTCTAAACATTTATCCTGCCTGTATGGACGCCTTGGAACCCGGATCCAGCGTGGAAGCATTCCAGGGAGCCTTGTTCTACATTGTCCAGGAGGACATGTCTTTAGGATGAATAACACAAGAGGGACACTTACAAATGTTGTGGAAAAATCAAAGATTTTTCTCAACATGGCTCTTAACAATAAAATAAGCGAATCTGCTAAATTAGAACATTTGCATAATTGGAATGTGGAAATGTAATTGTCATGAAAATAGACAACTAAAACCATGTTTTACTTTAAAATCTTTAATAATATCTTTGATAAAAAATATTTTGATTTGTGGTTAATACAGCATTTGTTTTCTAGACCAGGCAGGCATCAATAAAGCCATGGCAGCAGCAACAGTTCTAGATGTAACAGGCTCCAGTTAGGAGTAGTCTGTGTTTACACTGGAAGTGCTCAGAAATGAATTTCCCCACACTGCTCCAATCTGTCTTATCATTCTGTCTGTAAATGTGTTGCCTCAGTGATGAAGCTACGCTTTCAAAACATGTTTAAATTCACCAAGTGTTTTCTTTCACCTGACATAGCCTTCACAGCTCTCCCTCAGTGTGTCCAAAATGGCACCCTCTTTCCTTTATAGTGCACTAATTTTGACCAGAGCCCTATAGGTCCTGGTCAAAAGTAGTGCACTATATTGGGAATAGGGTGCCATTTCAGACACACATATATCTGTGACAGCGTCTGAAGAGCATGCCAAGCAGGAAGGAACACAACACAGCAGCTTGTGATCTGCAGTAGCGAGTAAAGAGCAGACTCACAACTTCACAGCAGCTCATAGCCTATTTCAAATTAGCAAGAGTGCAACCAGCCGGGGAACAAAATGAATATGCATGAAAATCAACTAGCTCTAATTCCCAGCTTGGTCATTCTGTTAACTTTTCCTTACGGACCGGGAGCTGAATCATCTGTCATTCCCTCTAATTTAATCACCAGCCTCCTCATTCAATTATCCAATATAATATGCAAATGAGCTGAACAATGGCCAGCTCATGCTAATGAGGTATATCAGTATAATTAGATTGGAGAGGTAGCGACAGAAGGGGGGGGGCTGTCATGAAATCAGGAGCAGATCCTTTAATTAAGACTACAACATTTTTATTAGAATCTGTAATCTCCCCGTAAATTGTTGAATGGTCGCGGGCGGCGCGACGGACGCGAGGGAGGACATTACTCTTATTGGACACTTCTCCCTGAAGACCCACACCACTGATGGTGGTGTGAGGGTATCAAGGGACATGGCTGACTTAAGTAGCCTGGGGAATGGAGAGAGTGAACAGGCCAACTGTGGCACACTGTGTCCCCTGTGCCAAGGCGTTGGAGCATGCATTGCAGCCAGTTAGACACAGGACAGGGAACCAACCAGGGATTTAATCCTCCAGTCTGTCACAAATGAAAGCCTATTCCCTATATAGTGCACTATTTTTGACCAGAGAGCAGGTGCCATTTGGGATGCAAACCCAGTCAGTCTGCTGCTGTACGTTATGCATGCAAGCACTGCTACATGCACACACAGACACACACACACACACACACACACACACACACACACACACACACACACACACACACACACACACAGTGAGTTATCAGGGCAGCACAAGGCACAATAAAGACCTCTCCTCACCACCCTCACTGAACACAATGGGTCTCTCTGAGAGGCAACAGACTGCCTGCTGTGGGACACGACCAAGGTGCCAAACCAGCTGAAATATTTACACAGGCACCTTTTGTTGCTTTGGTTGGTGAATGAGGAGAAAGAGCTCATCCTTCATTCACCTCCTCCTCTGAACATCCTGCAGTAGGCCTGATGTCTGCCTGTATGCAATGTACTGGAGATCGAGTGGGGAAAAGGAAGATTTAAAGATGATAGTCTCATTTACATGTACAATTCATTCTCATCTCTATGTATTTCCATCACATAATCATTAAATATGAACATAGATGTGAACTGGCTAGAGAATAAAAGTAATTTGAAAAGTCTGTATGTGAATTCTGAAGACACTAACATAATATGATTTAGGTTATCACTTCCTGAACATGATTTACTATATCATAGCTTCTTGAGATAGACAACAACTTGCTGCCCCCCACCCTGACATAATAGTATCTATTGCCCCCAGCCCAGACACTATTTGTTAAACATGTCAGTGTGACAGAGCAGCAGAGGGTCAGGAGCAACACAGATCAAATCAAGCGTGTGTGTGTGTGTGTGTGTGCGAATGTGCGACTGTGAGTGTGTTGGGGCATCTACAAACTGACACATTATCACACACAGCAACGGCAGTAAAACAACCCTGACCTATCCGCTACCCCCCAACTTGACAAAGAAGAGCTTTCAAAACGTGTTTTCATAGGCATAAATAAACCTGAATGGTGTAATTTTGTTTCCATGGTTTTTGATCCAACTCTGCCTGTATCAGAGGCTTGTTACAGATCAAAACAGTGCACACAGTAAAGCCAATAAAGTCCAAACCAGAACAGCATGTGACTGATAATATCTCCCTTCAGTGCATGTTAAGAACCCCACTTAGGTGGGGACTTACTGGGCTGGAACACACAGGCTGAGCCCACCTGAGGAACAGTCCTAAACCACCTGAAGGTTTCCCTGCTTAAACTCACTCTAATCCTTTCCTTGTTTTCTAGAGTACATGATCTGGGCCATGGCAGAGCCACGGGAGGTTTTCATCAGATTGTCAGAGAAAAGGAGAGTGGGCTCATCCTCTGCAGCCTGTGGTGCTTATTTGCTGCTTGCTACAGTATTGGATGGTAGAAAATATGAACCACAAGGTGATTATACCACTGACATGAAGGAGGTACATTATTTAAAATGTAAATAAAACCGTATTTAACCCCCAGCTGGTTCGAATAGGGTTAGGGTTAGCATGGTGTGTGTGTGCGTTCGTGTCTGTGTGTGTGTGTGTGTGTGGTGTGTAACCACAGGAGGTCAGTTCAGCTGTAATTACAGTATACATCAAGGTATAAATAATGCCCTGGCTTGGCTTTAGCTTCCTTCCCTCTCGCTGTTTGTTTGTTCCTGATTTAGTGCCGCCATGTTGTCCCCCCATCCTCCAATGTCCCAGATGAGAGGAGACGACCTGTGTTCAAATACTAGTTGAAATCATTTAAAGTACTTTATCTGTGCTTGATTGAGCTTACCTGGCAAAATGGAACCAATGGAATATTCGCAAAAGTGCATACCCCACCCATCTGGCATATATAGTATTTGAACCCAGGTTTGCAGCAGAGATGATTTGTGCGAGACTATGGCTCCAGTGGCCATTGTGGGTGTCTGTCCAGTCCAGCAGCTACGTGTCTGTCCAGGTTTGCACTGAGCCTTGAGCCGTCCCTGACCTGTCTGTCCATGACAGATTAGCCCAGGTCAGAGGTCATGCTCGGGGAGGAAACGTCTTTTCCTAATGGCAGCCCTGCAGGAGCAACAATGAGAAAACCACCAGAACATCAAGTTTGGGCTGCAAGGTGATGGTGCTGTTGTCTGCTGCTTCAGTATTGGGAATGGGGATGCATGATAGTAGGACATTTTATAGTTATTTCTAGTGCTTGTAGGATACATCCTATATGCTTTAAGAGTGTGGCTTTGAGATTGTCATAAAACCTATAAAATAATGTCAATCAGAACAAACACAGATTACATCATGTTTGCATCATGATTACATCATGTGTAACCAAGGCCTAATATGTGTAATTAAATTTACTGGGAGGGAAGAAAAAGGGTCTAAACTGAGGGGAATTAGCTGACAACCTCTATGACAACCTGTTGATTTTATAAATTGGAGAAATATTATCTGAGCTAGGCTGTTGGAGTTAGAAACCAGAGCCATGTCGTTGTCAAGTGGTTTACCAGGAAGTCTGCTGTCTGTGGGCGTTAGCTATACCCACTAACCAAGCCTGTCTCTTCCCATTTCAGTACTGCTGTGGGTTGGTACGGCTTCTATAGCATGCCTGTCAGGTTCAGGAACTCACCGGGTAACACTCTGATTCATTGACTGAAAGCAAAGATAGGATGTGGGCTTGTCTCGATTCGGCTGTATGATGAAGTCAGGGTAGGGAAGACCAGGGCTTGCTATAACCAATTAGTCAATTCATTCATTCATCCATTCATTCATTAATTTAAAACATCCTAGTGTGCAGCAAAAAACAATGTGTTCACCTGATTGAATACTCAGACCCCTTCCTCTTTGGCTGTTTTGAAAGATGTGTGCCTTCTGTTACACTGAGGATGCACTTAATTCACCCCCACCAAACTCCCTATTTTCTGGTGGTGCTAAAACAGAAGCTGGTAGGAATACTCTAAATCCCCATAGGAATGTGACTTTGACAGCTAAAGGCTACATCCCAAATGGCACCCTATTCCGTATATAGTGCACTACTTTTGACGAGGTTCCATAATGCTCTGGTCAAAAGTAGTGCACTAGATAGGGACTAGGGTTCCATTTGGGAAGCAGTTCTAATGGCATGGGTACCACGTTAGGGCTAAGCTGGGGTCTGGACAAGGCTCTGTACATTCCTGCACGTCATTATACAGTTCAACCATTTAAACCTGCATTATGATGGAGAAGTTAAGTGATATCTGACATGCTAGGAGGACAGGCAACGTCTCCCACACACAGACACACGCACACATGCACACACACATACACACACACACACACACACAACATGGTGGAGGTTTCACAAAGCTGATGAGCTAAAGGGATCTTCCTTCGGATGAGGGTTTAAGCTTGTTTTTTCTGACTGTCTAACTAACTGATTGCATCCTTCTTACAGCAGAGTGCGGAGTCTAAGGAACGGGAGTCTATGGACAAGAGTTAGAGCCAGGAGTCAGCAGAGAACCTTCACAGCCTTAATGGAATCCACTATTACTGCATCTATCAATGTGTGAAAGAGCTGGTCTTCCTGATAACTCCCAAATGACTCCCAATGTGATAAAAAAAGACATGCAGCCTTTGGCTCCAGAGCGAAAAGAGTTTTAAAATGGAGCAAATACACACTCCAGACGTCTGGTGAGCTGGAGAGCAGAGCCATATCCTGAAAAGACCTCCTTGTTCCTTACTGGATGAAAGGGGGACGCGACGTAATAGTGCATTTTTTAATCAACATAATTACCTCTAATAATCTCATTATGTAATTAGTCTTGGTTGGTCCACAGTCAGTTAGACCCAATAAATGTCAGTGTTGTCTGGCTGAGGCAGGCAGGCAGGTACACAAACAAACAAACATCAATCTGTCTGATCTTCAAGAGCTGAAGCAAGTTTGTGCTTCTGCGTGTATATGTGTGTACCAAGTTAAATCCCAAACAATTTTGTCATGTTATAATGAGTCAGCAAACATTTTCATTTTGAAATTGGACTAGAGTCTAAACTTCCTGTCATAAATGCCACGCGTGGGTATCGCTAACTCTGGGGCATGCTAAGCACAGGATGGGAAGGTGTATGCCAATACCTCCACAATGTAAGGGCCTGATTGTGTGAGAGGTTGCCTGGTCAAGGCTTAATGCTGTACTGAGATATCTGTGCATGGCTACTACCATTGTAACTGCAGCCAATTCCCCTCCATCCTCCATCCCTCTGCCGTCTTTTGAATCTGAGCCAGACGGACACTAAGTTTCCACAGCTTCCTACTGAAATCAATGCGTCTCCTGGACACTGCCGGGTCAGGGTTGTCAGATGACACTAAATGGACGCCATTAGGGCTCTAAAAGGTCAGAGGTCAGCACTTGGTGTCCTCATCAGAGACAGCGCTAAAAACAAGTGTGTCTTTGTTGCATTGGGGGGAAATCCAAGTAGGCTTATTTTATATTTTAGTCATTTAGCAGACGCTCTCAACCAGAGCCACTTACAGTTAGTGAGTGCATACATTTTCATACTGGCCCCCCGTGGGAAACGAACCCACAACCCTGGCGTTGCAAGCGCCATGCTCTACCAACTGAGCTACAGGGGACTTATACCTGTCAAAAACGCCTGGCCTGTATAATAAAGTGAAAGAATAGGAGGACGTTATGTGAAATATAAATGCATTAAAGGCTGCTGCCGTGTAAGTTATAATTTCAATTAGAAAAGAAACCAAAAATCAAAAGGTTTTTAGCACAAAGACATTTCACAAGAACTCAAACAGAATCATCACAAAAGTCTACCAGCCAGCAGTATGCCAACAGAATCCCAACCAACATCCCTCACTATTGAACACAGCTAAAGAAACTCAACATAAACTGGGTATCATGTATTCCTCACCATAAACAGTTACCATTCTCTGGCTACTGCGTGGTTGAGTGGAGGAGTTGTGGTGGGCCTGTGGAATGACTCAGTGAGTGGGTCTCAAACGGCATGAGCCCTGCTCAAAGGTAGTGCACTATAAAGGGAATAGGGTACCATTTAGAACACATTGTGATGTCATTACAACACACGTCAGCTGGAGTGGGCGCTGAGGTAAGAAGTACGCACAGAGCATTCAGAAGACACAGGCAAGAATCTTCCACACTCAGAGGACAAAAATGTCTGAAAACACACTTGAACAAGGTTTTTGGCACAATGCATAGATGTTGTTATTTGATAACTTTCACATAATATTGCATGGACAAGTGAAATGAAATTACATGGTTAGTAAGAAGAGAAAACATGCAAAATTGTTGTTTTGATGCTACTGATTCTACTGCCACTGTTAATAATTGGTTTGATATATCTGAGTAGCTGTGGTCTGGCTCCTTAAGATACTGTGGATACTGTGCAAGGACTCCATCAGATTGACCACATTCACAGCTACTACAACTATTACTTCAAAGCATCCACACATCCCTATAACATGGAGTCCAATTCTGTCTGTCTCTCTCAAAGACACTGAAACACAGATGCCCGGTCGGTAATGAAAGTGAGACTTTATGGTGAGTAATTGAGAATGCAGGTCAATGTCTTCCTGTTGTCTGTGTTCCTTATAGATCAACATCACAGGATGTTTCACAAATTGCACCCTATTCCCTATATAGGGCACTACTTTTGACGAGAGCCCTATGGACCCTGGTCATAAGTAGTGCACTACATAGGGAATAGCGTGCCATTTGGGATGCACTAACATTCACCACCCCAGAAAGGACTGATGGCTTGGACAGCAGCAGTCATCCAGCGACCAGCCCTTGTCTACAGACGAGAGGAAGCGACTGCATTACTGAAATGGAAGCCTTCCATCCTTTCCGTCCACCACCGCGTCTGTCCAGGATTGGAAAACCAGCAGCTCGCACCTTTCATTGGCCCAATAAAAAACAATTTGCTAGACGACAGACAGACCCACTCTGAGAGGAGAGAGCCTGGGAAGAATGATGGAGCAGAACATGATATAGCCTAGCTCTGGGGAAGTGGTGGGCAATCAACCCCTAACTCTAGACAGTTAGTGTACTGAGGCACAGTGCCAGAGCATGTTAAACAGCACTACTTAACATGTGGAAGGAGAGCTGCCAACTGTGTTAGAATATGGTGCGTTAGGGCTTCAACCACCTAAATATAAATATATTTTGTAAACATTTTAATCAAACTACTATTCTTAAAACAAACTACTGCTGTTTTTAATGTATACTGAACAAAAATATAAATGCAACATGTAAAGTGTTGGTGCCATGTTTCATGAGTTGAAATAAAAGATCCCAGAAATGTTCCATACACACAAAAAGCTTATTTCTCTCAAATTTTGTGTAGAAATGTGTTTACATCCCTGTTAGTGAGCACTTCTCATTTGCCAAGATAATCCATCCAGGTGTGGCATATCAAGAAGATGATTAAACAGCATGATCATTACACAGGTGCACCTTGTGCTGGGGACAATAAAAGGCCACTCTAAAACGTGCAGTTTTGTCACACAACACAATACCACAGATGTCTCAAGTTGAGGGAGTGTGCAACTGGCATGCCGACTGCAGAAATATCCACCAGAGCTGTTGCCAGAGAATTGAATGTTCATTTCTCTACCAACGTCATTTTAGAGAATTTGGCAGAACATCCAACCGGCCTCACAACCACAGACCACGTGTAACCAAACCAGCCCAGGACCTCCACATTCGGCTTCTTCGCCTGCAGGATCGTCTGAGACAAGCCACCCGGACAGCTGATGAAACTGAGGAGTATTTCTGTCTGTAATAAAGACCTTTTGTGGGGAAAAGCGTATTCTGATTGGCTGGGCCTGGCTCCAAAGTGGGTGGGCCTATGCCCTCCCAGGCCCACCCATGGCTGCGCCCCTGCCCAGTCATGTGAAATCCATAGATTAGGGCCTAATACATTTATTTCAATTTCCTTATTTCCTTATATGAACTGTAATTCAGTAAAATCGTTGAAATTGTTGCATGTTGCGTTTACATTTTTGTTCAGTATATTTGAAACTTTGAACTAAACACAATACATTTGAAATTGGGTGAAGGGATGAGGAAAGAATGCGCTGACTGGAGTGAAAAACTCAAATTAATCCCTCCTCCTCTCTACACAAAAGTCACAATAGAATTCCCCGTAGTTGTAGCCACAATAGTCTCAGCGACACTTGATACCTCCACCTTTAAGGGCTGAAACCCAGTAGCCCACCATGGCCGCCCAGCGATGTATTATTGTGATATTGCTAATTTGTCTGCCAATGACAGGTCCAGGGAGTATTCTCTCTCCGCCCACTCCGTAACAAATCACTGGTAATTGGGCTATTACTCTGTCTGTCGCCATTTCGACTCTGCCTGCGTCGTCGTGGTGACCGCACAGCCCGAAGGGAGGAGCCCTGGGGGGAGGGGTCAGAAGGATCAGGGGGATCAGGGATCTGTCTCACCTTGTCTGTCTAGTCTCAGGTATGTCTGTCTGCCCTGAGGATGGACACAGCCCTGCCCTGCCCAGCTACAGTTCAGCTGTCAATCACCTCTCAGACAGGACCTCCCAGTGTGTCACAATCCCAACGTTTATTTTAGATTCTTTAGAACACACCAGTATTCTAACTGTTCTGAGAGTATTGTTTATAACTCTAAACCTCCCCCCCCGCATGCCCCCTCTCCCCCTCGACCCCCTCCTCTCTCACGCTCCCTCTCTTTCTTACGATTGTCAGTCAAGACAGGCCACTTTCACATTCTGCTAATTCTGAACATTTCTATCTCTTCTCCTTGTCTTCTCCCAAGCAGCACTCAAAAGGTCACTTGTCACTTGAACTAAAGCTGCTGTTTAGACATCATCCTCCTCTATGGTTTCACTGCAACTCAAAATATACTTTTTGAGTGTAATTTGTCTGGCTGACTGAGGAGGCTCAACGTTATAAGGGAGAGTGGCCAGTGCCACAGTGTAAAAGTGTCTCATTTTAATAACATTTTCATATGAGGAACACCAAATGAGGTCAAAAAGTGTTGTCAAAAAGCGCAAAGACCTTACAGCCCACAAATATTTTAATCTGGTTATTTTCTGCTAGGGGTTCTCACTGACAGGGCCTGTGTGTGTTTACTGGCCTGGGACAATGAGAATAAACTATAGTATGGTCCTTAACATTAGGGTCATCAGCTGTCTTTCCTCACATCTCTGTCCAGCTAGACTCTCCTCCTCCTACTACTGACTACATGGCCTAACCCTAACCCTAACCCTAAGCCTAACCCTAACCCTAACCCTAACCCTAACCCTAACCCTAACCCTAACCCTAACCCTAACCCTAACCCTAACCCTAACCCTAACCCTAACCCTAACCCTAACCCTAACCCTAACCCTAACCCTAACCCTAACCCTAACCCTAACCCTAACCCTAAGCCTATAAAATATGAGTTTCCTTGATATCAATCTGACAGCTAGTTTACGTGACCCACTGCACTGGCCACTCAATGACTTGTAATATTGCATTCACCAGCAGTGTACATAGTAACATTGAATGGAGCATTGCCCAATAACATACTGTATGGATCAGACCGAGATGAGAGGCCAAAAGGCCAAATTGCTCCCAAGTTAGCGTCTAAGGATATTTTCTTCGGGGCATCTTTCTAAGAGCTTCATATTCAGAGTGATTCTGTTGTCATATTTATAGCTTGTTCTGAAGGTTTTGCTCTCTACTGATCACATAAAAGCCTTTAACATGGCAACAGAAATGTTTAGGGTGTATAGCTCATGAACTCATCAAGTGAAATATACCCAGTACAAAATGAAGAAAAACCTCCCCCTACAATTTAAACTATGATATTTTTTGAACTGAGAAATGCAACGGCTGAAATACAGCAAATTGGCTGGGAGGTAGACAGAGTAGTGATTAGTGGTAGACAACAATTAGCACTCTGGCTGTGTGTGTGTGTGTGTGTGTGTGTGTGTGTGTGTGTATGTATGTTTCTGCTGTATCTTACAAGTCAATCCTCCCAGTCGAGCCACTATTTATCCACACACAGTGATATGCAATAATGGCAGAACACCCAGGGAGCCAGGCCAACCCTGATCACTTACACCAACACCGGCTACAACTGTAGACCCTTCCCCTTCTAGCCCTGCCTGCCTCTCTCCCTGCCAGCAACACAGGAGCGAAAAGTGGACTCAATTAAAAGCACTTCATAAATATTAAACATTATCTATCAACAACCTATTCATATGAATGATGTATCTGCTTGAAACCCCAGAGTATCAACAACATCTCAGTATATGTCCCAGATGGCACCCTATTCCCTATATAGTGCACTACTTTTGACCATGGCCTTGTTAAAAAGTAGTGCACTATGTAGGGAATAGGGTGCCATTTGGGACACACCCTAAATGTCCTAAATACTGCTCAGCCATGGAACCCTGGCTGGAACCCTAGTCAGCTGTAATTCCAGAACCCTGGCCATGGTAGGCTATTCCCCAGTAGGCACAGGGCCAGTATAGCACTTCACTGCTTGCTAACACACAGAGGCTGTCTGAAATACAAATGTTTGGCTCACATTAACATGGAGGAGATCAGTTTCATCACCAGGCTAGGGGGAGAAACCTGCCTGGACAGCAGACCTGGGTTCAAATATTATTTGAACTCTTTTAAATACTCTAGTCTGCCTGGAGTACCAGATGGTTGGAGTTTGCCGTTTTGGGACTATTCTATTGGACCATTAAGACAGGCAAGCAAAATCATTTCAAATAGTATTTGAACCCAGGTCTGTTGGACAGTGCTGTTACGTTTGTCACTATGGAGAGAGAATTTTGAGATGTGTCTATGATAAAGGAGAATAAGTCAGTAAGAGCATTTGCAGGGAAAACTCCAGAATGTTGTTACATTACTTCGGCATAGAAATACTTTTGCATTCCACAGTGAACTATTTTGTACTTTTCAATTTATCGTCTCAGCTCAATAATAGGAACAGTTTGTATATATATTCTTATGACTGCTAACAGTAAAAGAAAAGCAAAAAGCTGTCAACATAATTAAACAGTCCAAATAATCTGCAAGGCAAAATCAGAGAGGAGTAGCTAATTCTAGCAGTATTTTTCTCACTCCTGGAGATGATTGGTGTAGGTGAGAATCGTCTTGTAACATTGTAACATGAATAATAGCACATGTTGTTTTATTATTCATTAGCTCAGGGCTAAAGTTAGTGGTTAAAACTCACCGTGACAGATTAGTTCTGGTGCTCTGCCAGAACAGGGAGGGTGAGAAGCCTCAGAAGTGTTTCTCAGGGTGTAAGGGAACCCTGCACCCCCCTGTTAGTGTGTGTATGTGTGTGTATGTGTGTGTGTGTGTGTGTGTGTGTGTATGTGTGTGTGTGTGTGTTAGCCTGTCCAGATAACCGCTGAGAGGCTAACTACCAAGGACCTTCAACTGTCATCATCTGGCTGTGAACCATTTAGACCCACAGCAGGACAACAATAACTTTGCCACAGAAAGAGAGAGAGAAAGAGAGCGAGAGACTGTGTGTGTGTGTGTGTGTGTGTGTGAGAGTGTGTGTATCTGTCCATAATCTGGATTTAATAACATTTCATAACAGCAATTGAGTTGGTTATGACACCTGGCTTTGCTGTATAATATTACTGCATGTGCTACTCAAAATTTGAACTGACTAGCAGTGAAACAATGTCAACTCTGCATATAATATTTTCCATATGTTGTATGTTCGAATGAATGGCAGTATACTAGACTGAGTTATTTAGTTTAGTCTGTATGGTTCAGTTTACACAATACATTGACACATTCAGCTTCATTGTCTTTTCTTTAGATGAACAGATAAGGACAAAGCATTGTGGCAAATGTAAATGCAAAAAAAAACAGTCTGAGAATATCATAATAACATCTTTGCAAATTGACAGTTATTCCAGCACATTTAAACAACAACAACACACACCTTTAGTTAATAGGCATATATTATAAACAATACTATCCAAAAACTTTCATCTTGTAATTGTCATATTGTGAAGCTCTGTATTCTCTTCGGTACAGTAACAAACTAGGAAGCTCTGTACAGTATAGTACCCTGAAACTCAACTCTGGATCTCGAAGCCAGTTCCACTGCGTTTTTTCATTGTTCCCCTCTAATCAGGGACTGATTTAGACCTGGGACACCAGGTGGGTGCAATTAATGATCAGGTAGAACAGAAACCCAGCAGGCTCCGGACCTCGTAGGGTAAGAGTTGAATACCCCTGGAATAGATAGTACATACCAGCGGATGAATTGTCACCTCCATGCTGTTCTAATTCCAGTAGCTCTGTATTTAATTATTAATGCCAAGAGAACATATCTTTTCAATTAAAGAATTGCCAGGCTCAGGAGACTCCGCTGTAGACTAAACATGTTCCCACTCAGGCAGGTCACACAGCTATGGAGAGGAGGGGAATTCTACTCTACAGTCTTACAGTAATACTCATTGATATACATTCAAAATGAAACTGACATACAGTACATTCAAATGAAAAAATGTAGTAAATGCTAAAGAGGACAAAATGCACATTAATACATTTGTAATTCCATAATCGGTCTCCTGAATTACACCAACAGCCAAAGTTTGTCTTGTTCTCTTGGCCAATGAATGTCATTTTGGATATTGTTTCAATTAGCTAAAGATTTTTGGAAATCTGTCAAGCGCCTTCCTCAAAACGGTGAAATCATGATGAGATGTTGGTTTGTCGTTACTTATATTAATAAACAAAAGGTGGAACAAATTGTTATATTTTTTTCCACAAGGAATCACCTTTAAAACGTAATGGCCATTCTCCATTTGACACTGTCCCAGTAGTCATAACAAATAATACACAGTGAGTAGAATCAGCATTGATCTAAATGGGCTACCGAGTGGCGCAGCGGTCTAAGGCACTGCATCTTGAAGCGTCACTACAGACCCCCTGGTTTGATTCCAGGCTGTATCACAACCGGCCATGATTGGGAGTCCCATAGGGCGGTGCACAATTGGCCAAGTGTCGTCCGGGTTTGGCCGGTGTAGGCAGTCATTGTAAATAAGAATTAGTTCTTAACTGACTTGCCTGGTTAAATAAAGGTAAAACAATCTAATGTGATCCTGCTGCGTAACAGTCGTGTGTGACCATACAGCTGGACCTGTCATAGAGCCTTCCTCGTTCCTACAGCTGAAGGCTAACAGCTGACACACACAGAGGTTTGAGGAAACATTTACACTTTGTTAAAATATACAATAATGGGTTTCTCAAGACGTGGTTATAATCAACAGTTGGTCTGACGTTGCCGGAATGTTTTCCCTTTCACTCAGCTTTATGGTATTACCAGAGTGGTTTGACGCATTCCTATGGACAAAGAGAGAAACAGAGTGGCGGGATGAGTGTGTGTGTGTGAATGTGTGTGTGTGTGTGTGTGTGTATGTGTGTGTGTGTGTGTGTGTGTGTGTGTGTGTATGTGTATGTGTGTGTGTGTGTGTGTGTGTGTGTGTGTGTGTGTGTGTGTGTGTGTGTGTGTGTGCGTGCCCGTGTCTGTATGTGCCTGCGTGTATGTGTATTTGCACGTGTATGTGTGTGTATAGGAAGGAACCTGTCCCACTCACTTGTCTTGTCATATTCCACCTTGTCATTCACCAATCTAATCTGTGACCTACTGACCAATACTCAGAGAAGAGAGATAAGAGAGACAAGCAGACAATTTTGGGTTCCCATCAGAAAACCATCGATCATCCACTCAATGACCTGTCCTGTACAGGTCCTGCAGCACAGAGCAGTAAGGGCAGCACAGTCCATTACACCCCAGGGCACATTCGCAGAGATGAAGTGATCTTTTGCAGGGAAACATGATAATCAATGACCTCAGTAAACATCCCACTGTAGTACCTGTTTCAGCAAAGATCTGTACAACAGTGTATGTAACCATGGTTCATCTCTAGTTTTCCATGACCAAGTGACTTGAGCAGGAAGAACTCCTGCCCTAGATTTTCCTGGTCAGATCACGTTGTCAGGAAAATGTCTGGCCCTGTTCATCCTAGCTATGTACTCCCATCTAGAATCCAACATTGGCGGATATTTTCAGAGTATATTTCTTGAGGAACGAAACAAACCGATCTGACTGTCTGACAGTCTCCTGAGTGGCGCAGTGGTCTAAGGCACTGCATCGCAGTGCTAGCTGTGCCACTAGAGATCCTGGTTCGAATCCAGGCTCTGTCGCAGCCGGCCGCGACCGGGAGACTCATGGGCAGCGCACAATTGGCCCAGCGTTGTCCAGGGTAGGGGAGGGAATGGCCGGCAGGGATGTAGCTCAGTTGATAGAGCATGGCGTTTGCAATGCCAGGGTTGTGGGTTCAATTCCCCCGGGGGACCAGTATGAAAAAAATATATATATATATGTATTCACTAACTGTAAGTCGCTCTGGATAAGAGCGTCTGCTAAATGACTAAAATGTAAATGTAATGTAAATGATATAATGGATTTTTCAACGTAAAACCATGTTTATTTCTTGACATAAACATTTCCATATCGACACTAACTTTCCCCATCTGCTCCTTATTTTCAACCAAATCCTCATCGGGCATAAACATCATAAAACCGCATGCAGTTTATAACGTTAGTCTGGTGAGGCACTGTATACACAGCACTCCTGGTAGCTACAGATCGAGATCGAGGAGATTTGAATATTGTGAAAATATATCTGCCTCAGCTTTCAGGAAGGTAAATGTCTCTACAGTGGAAATGTCATAACTGATCGCTGGGATCTCCGAGAGGCATACGGCCAATAGAGGAAGACAATATGACATAATCCTCAGATCAGAGGGGACAATCTGTTGAGCTGGGGAGTGGAGTGGAGTGAGAGTGAAGGAGGAGAGAAGAGGTGAGGAAGAGAAGTGGAGGAGAGGGGAAGAGAGGGGAGAAGAGAAGAGGAGAGAGAGAGAGAGGGAAGAATAGAATAGAAGAGGAGAGGAGAGAAGGAGGAGAGTTCTGGAGTGGAGGAATCAGAAGTTATAATACAGGCTACTTTCAGTCAGTCAGTCAGCCAGCCAGTCAGTCAGTCAGTCAGTATAGAGAGAGGTAAGCTGAGACACCCTCCAAACTGTGCTTTCTGGGCAGGGGTCCAGCAATAGCCCCACCTCCAGCCCCCAGGCTGCCTGAATTATATGCCCAGAAAAAAGGCCCGTTTGTGTGGCTCTGCAAGCTCTGCCTCTCCCCTAACCCACTGCTGCTCCCACTGGGACGGGAGACCAGACCTCGCTAACCAGCGTTTACAGACTCCCGCTGAGAAGGAATCAGGCTGTATTTACAAGGTGAAATATTGTCTAATGTTTGTTTATGTTCTTTTTTTTTTTTTTTTTTTACCTCAGACCGTATCAGGCTGTTTGAGGTTAGTATTTCTCTGATGCTGTGTTATTGGTGGCAAAGCGTTAGGTGTTGCCAGTAAAGGCAAGGTAGTACAATACACAAGGAGAAGTCATTGTGTGCACATGAACATAGACAATACGCTGATAATTTACAACCAAATCCATCAAATTCATCATCATCTCAGAGAATCAATTTAAATCAATTTGAGCATAAACATTTATAGTATAAGCTTTGTCAGTATCTCAAGCTTTCTGCATGTATGTAACCTACCAGTGTGTGGCTGTGGAGTAGTGAGGTTAAGGGGGAATGTGCAGTGGAGAGAGAAGTGCTATGGCTGTGTGCTGGGCCCTCTCCCTCTCTCTCCAGGGTTAAAGCCAAGCATCTCTCCTCCCCTCTCTCTCATTAGCCATTCAGAGCGTATAGGATAAGGCAGGCAGAGAGCCCCAGGTGGCCTTCACTGTTAAATGGCAGATTAAAGAGACCACTACTAATTTCTTTACTCTAATCTTATTAAAGGCAAAACAGCTGTCGACAGTCAGTAACCTAATACAAATGGTCTGGGACAGGGACAGACCATAACCGCTAACCGTGTTGGCTAGATGCACAGTGACACTGGGACTGCACGCGCTGCCTAACGTCATACATATTCATCAGCTGCAAATTGGAATATTACACAGAACATGTAGGCACATAAAACCCCCAGAGGGCATTTCAAAAACTATAGGATGTTATAGAGGGCCTGGGCCACTGCTCAATGAACCTGGATTCAAAACTATTTGCTCTGCTGTTTAGGAATACAACACACAAGTTAGTTTGTTGTTTGAATTTATTTTGGTTGGATTTATTTTATTATCACCAACAGATATGTGCTTTAAACTGGTTATTAAAATAAGACATACTACATTTGAATAGGCTTATCTGCTTAATCAGAGTTAAGAAAGATATGGAGGAGGATAATCTCATTTGGTATGTTTTGTGATTAACAATCATCGAAACAGATGAATTATTATTACTAATATACCTTATGAGTACCTTATTAGTCTGGACCACACAGACAGCCCTTTTAAAAAGCTACTGTTAAAAGGTCCATCTGTTTATTGTCCCCATCAACACCAGCTCATAGTACCACAACAGTGTACCAGTCACTAACTACACATACATCAGCCCCTCCCAGTCCCCAGGGATTATAACATTCACTGTTCAATGTTTGAGGAACAAACGGGTTGAGGCACAAGTGGTTTATGATGACACAGCCCTGTCTTCCACCCAGCCAGGGGCTTCATCTACATCACTGCCTTTTGATTACTCCTCCTCCCTATAATTGCCAGTGATTAACCTGCACATAATACTACCAGTGTGTGTATGTGTGTGTGTGTGTGTGTGTGTGTGTGTGTGTGTGTGTGTGTGTGTGTGTGTGTGCCAGCCGTCTCTATTCCCCAAAACCACAGCCTCCCTCTCCCCCTCCTCTTCTCCACCCCTCCATGCTGACAGGCCATGTCAGTGGTTTGGTGGGTGACATGCCTTCCCCCTTCTCCTGTTACTGGGGAAGTATGCAGCAGAGTTTGATCTGGGAGTCGGGACTATCTCAGCCAGCTGCATTGTGCATTCCTCCTCCCCCCCCCCCCCCCTCTCTCTCTCTCTCTCTCTCTCTCTCTCTCTCTCTCTCTCTCTCTCTCGCTCTCTCTCCCCCTCTCTCTCTCCCTTACACTCTCTCTCTCCATCCCCCTGTGTCGCTCTCCCCCTACCTCTCTCTACCCCCCTCTCTCTCCCTGTCAGAGTTCATATCCGACATCTCTGGCCTCCTAACAACCCGACTCCTCGCTTTAGTGCCTGCTCCGCCTGCACTGCCCGTGCCTCGCCCGCCTGCCAGGCTGCACGGGGCAACAAACAACAGGCATATTGTTAATCTCTCTCTCCCATAATACAGCCTTATCATGTAGACATGGGATTAGGTTTCGGAGGGAGCTGGGAGCTGGTTTATGCTGCCTGGTGGACTGGGAGAAGAGGAGATGCAGATAATAAACTGTGTAATCTCCTTCCTACTCTAAACAGATTAACCTTGTCAGCGGCTTCTGCTGGACCAGCGGATTGCAGGCCCAGGATATAAAGGGTTAATATTACTGTACAGTAGTACAGAGATACGACAGGGTCCACCCGGGGCTAGACCAGGGTTCATGTTGGACTCTTAAGCATGACCTGAAAGAAACCTCTCACATAGGGTCTGTAGTAAATTAGCCTGTCAAAGGTTTTGGGGTGATATGGTACTAGTTTGTGGTAGTAGTGTCAGTATTATTTCGATAAACTTATTCAAGGCTCAGTGATGTCGAGTCTGAATTCCAGGACAGATGGTTTTGTGGGGGATAGAGGGTTTGGGGTGGTTGGGGGTTGGGGGGTGAAGAGGATTAAAACAGTAGGCTACAGGAAGTTACAAATTACTTCTTTGAACTTGTTGTGGAAAATTCGGCCACCCCAAACTGATCCTCATCTTATGGCTGATTGCTCCTTTGGTATAAATCCTGCCAAAAAATAAACAGGAAATAATTACTCATATAGCACAGCAAATATCTGAGTAACCTGCCAAGTTATTTCACGCAACATGTCCTCTAACACTCTCAGAGAATTAAATTACAATCTGCGCCAATGGAACCCTGATGCCATCATCACACTATGACCCTCTGCAGTCTTGATCCCTATTCACTAGGACAGCATATCTTCCTTTCACCTGTCATTTCCCCTATATCATTTAAGTTTGGGAGAGAGTACAAAGTAATAGCTACTGTATAACAATGAAGCATTTTCTATTACGTTTCTACTCAAAACTAAGGGGGAAAAGATGGGTCTGTGACAAATCATTGTGTGAGGAGTAGTGTTTGTTTACAAAACTCCCTAAGCCTGTTTAGTCCTGTTTATTT
Source organism: Coregonus lavaretus (assembly GCF_964263955.1). Taxonomy (NCBI): domain Eukaryota; kingdom Metazoa; phylum Chordata; class Actinopteri; order Salmoniformes; family Salmonidae; genus Coregonus; species Coregonus lavaretus. Next base: position 19,295 of record NW_028158376.1, read on the forward strand.
ACAACTGGTGTTCAAATAACTTGTTAATATGATCCTGACTATAGTAGTGTCTACCAACAACAGTGTGAGGTATCAGATCTCTAATTTCTCTCATAAAAGATGAGTTCTCTCTCTCATTCTGAGCATCGTTGCTTTGTTGTTCACTGATCAGACAAGAGGTGCAGTGGGGGAAAAAAGTATTTAGTCAGCCACCAATTGTGCAAGTTCTCCCACTTAAAAAGATGAGAGAGGCCTGTAATTTTCGTCATAGGTACACGTCAACTATGACAGACAAAATGAGAAAAAAATGTCCAGAAGATCACATTGTAGGAGTTTTAATGAATTTATTTGCAAATTATGGTGGAAAATAAGTATTTGGTCAATAACAAAAGTTTCTCAATACTTTGTTATATACCCTTTGTTGGCAATGACACAGGTCAAACGTTTTCTGTAAGTCTTCACAAGGTTTTCACACACTGTTGCTGGTATTTTGGCCCATTCCTCCATGCAGATCTCCTCTAGAGCAGTGATGTTTTGGGGCTGTTGCTGGGCAAAGATTTTCTATGGGGTTGAGATCTGGAGACTGGCTAGGCCACTCCAGGACCTTGAAATGCTTCTTACGAAGCCACACCTTCGTTGCCCGGGCGGTGTGATTGGGATCAGTGTCATGCTGAAAGACCCAGCCACGTTTCATCTTCAATGCCCTTGCTGATGGAAGGAGGTTTTCACTCAAAATCTCACGATACATGGCCCCATTCATTCTTTCCTTTACACGGATCAGTCGTCCTGGTCCCTTTGCAGAAAAACAGCCCCAAAGCATGATGTTTCCACCCCCATGCTTCACAGTAGGTATGGTGTTCTTTGGATGCAACTCAGCATTCTTTGTCCTCCAAACACGACGAGTTGAGTTTTTACCAAAAAGTTCTATTTTGGTTTCATCTGACCATATGACATTCTCCCAATCCTCTTCTGGATCATCCAAATGCACTCTAGCAAACTTCAGACGGGCCTGGACATGTACTGGCTTAAGCAGGGGGACACGTCTGGCACTGCAGGATTTGAGTCCCTGGCGGCGTAGTGTGTTACTGATGGTAGGCTTTGTTACTTTGGTCCCAGCTCTCTGCAGGTCATTCATTAGGTCCCCCCGTGTGGTTCTGGGATATTGGCTCACCGTTCTTGTGATCATTTTGACCCCACGGGGTGAGATCTTGCGTGGAGCCCCAGATCGAGGGAGATTATCAGTGGTCTTGTATGTCTTCCATTTCCTAATAATTGCTCCCACAGTTGATTTCTTCAAACCAAGCTGCTTACCTATTGCAGATTCAGTCTTCCCAGCCTGGTGCAGGTCTACAATTTTGTTTCTGGTGTCCTTTGACAGCTCTTTGGTCTTGGCCATAGTGGAGTTTGGAGTGTGACTGTTTGAGGTTGTGGACAGGTGTATTTTATACTGATAACAAGTTCAAACAGGTGCCATTAATACAGGTAACGAGTGGAGGACAGAGGAGCCTCTTAAAGAAGAAGTTACAGGTCTGTGAGAGCCAGAAATCTTGCTTGTTTGTAGGTGACCAAATACTTATTTTCCACCATAATTTGCAAATAAATTCATTAAAAGTCCTACAATGTGATTTTCTGGATTTTTTTTCCTCAATTTGTCTTTCATAGTTGACGTGTACCTATGATGAAAATTACAGGCCTCTCTCATCTTTTTAAGTGGGAGAACTTGCACAGTTGGTGGCTGACTAAATACTTTTTTTCCCCACTGTATGTATGTGTGTGAATCAGTCAAGGGGCTAGCAGTGTGTGTGTGTGTGTGTGTTTGTGTGTGTGTGTGTGTGTGTGTAGCTTTGTCTTGTTGAGTCTCTGGAGGGGTTGTGAGTATTGGGCTTGTATATGCTGAAAGCAGGCTGGTGCTGAGCCCAGATTCTAGGGACCAGAATCACACACACCTCCACTTCTACATGTTATACTACACTCCAGCAGCACCTACTGGAGTTACAATGGACCTGCACACACACACACGCACACACACACACACGCACACACACACACACACACACACACACACGCACACACACACACACACACACACACACACACATACACACACACACGCACACACACACACACACACACACACACACACACACACACACACACACATACACACACACGTGCGCATCTATTCAGGCGCACGCATGCACTAACACACACACACTATATCCCCCAGATACACAGCCTAATTTCTCAAAATGTCTCTCTCCTCTAAGCCAATAGTAAGAGAATGCAGCTACAGAGGGCCACTCCCAGAGCAGACAAACTGGGATCATTAGTCCCCCATAGAGACAAAACAGACCCGCAGGGATTGACACACACTCACATGCACACCGTGCACGGACGGATAATTTAAACGAAAGCAAGTGACAACCTGGAGAATCTACCCCATTAGCAGTTTGTCTCCAGGGGATTACTGTGGAGAGAAGATACTTCAACTGAACTAACTACTGCAGCATTACTCATGTGTCATGTATCATTACTCAAATAGATACTGATAGACTTTTATTTGAATTTAATATCCAGACATTGTGTACTGTATAAATAGGTTGCTTCAATGTTAGAATTTATTGACATTTCTGTAATATTGCAATAATGTTCATACATTTAGCAGTGATGAAAAAACTCACCACACCCTATAAGAGATCCCTTTGAAGAACCCTTTTTGGTTCCAGGTAGAACTCTTTTGGTTCAAGGTAGAACACTTTTGGGTTCCATGTAGAACCATTTCCACAGAGGGTTCTACATGGAACCCAAAAGGGTTCTACCTGGAACCAAAAAGGGTTCTCCTATGGGGACAGCTGAATAACCGTTTTGGAACCTTGCAGAGTTAGATTTGTAGAACTAACTAACACTGTCGTATATCACGTCTTTGTAATCCCAAACATAATCTATCACAGGCTTCTCATAATCTCTCCTCCCCTGCATCACATGAATTACAGCAACACTTAACGTGGCCAATCTGCTGCCCGCTCAGTTCAAGGAAACTCTGAGAGGGAGTAACATTACCAAAACAAAAATCAATCATTATCGGCCTCTAGGAGAGATGGGGGGGGGGGGAGTGAAGAGAGAGAGAGAGAGAGAGAGAGAGAGAGAGAGAGAGAGAGAGAGAGAGAGAGAGAGAGAGAGAGGAGGGGATGGAGAGAGGGATAGAGAGAGAGAGGGAGAGAGAGAGGAGGGGATGGAGAGAGGGATAGAGAGAGAGAGAAAAAAGCTGAGAGAGAGAGAGAGATAACATATTGCTAATGTTGTGTTATTGGGGACTTTGAGGGGTCAGTGTCTCGGAGAATGGCTGTACATATTCCTGAACACTCAGGAGCTGGTTATTTATGTGAAACAAAAGCATTTTCTTCTCCAACAGCAGACACTTGACCTTCACTGGGACACTAGAAGGTATAGCACTGAAAATGTACAACGAGCTGTATAAATACATTTGATTGATTGATACGTGTCTGGGTGATGGTTTGTTTGTTTGTTTGTTTGTCTGTTGGTATAAAATGAACAGGTTTGTAAACAAGATTGGACAAGGAGGACAATATTCCATTCTATTCCATTCCATTCTATTCAATTATATTTTCTCCCAAACCCCTGTGTCTACCGAAGCTTTCGGGAGAGTGTCGCAAAGCCACGCATCGCAGACATATTAAAATAAAATGTTTTCAGTTAGAAAATAATTCTCATTAATGGAATGGTAACAAGATGAAAATCAAGCCTCAGGGAGGAGGATGCTTCGAAAAAGGAGGATGTCTCGCCTTCCCCTCTGTTGTCTTATTAGTTAATCACTGGACTCATTTAAGAGGTGGAGGTCGATACCGGAACTGGACGGAGGTCAACTTAAGCTGAAGTTACGGTATGTCTCTGGCTGCAGTTCAGAGCTGGTCAGATACAGAGACGTAGAGGAGTGATACTGACTGGCAGACTGGTACAAGATGATCCAGAGATGTAGAGGAGGGATACTGACTGGCAGACTGGTACAAGATGATCCAGAGATGTAGAGGAGTAATACTGACTGGCAGACTGGTACAAGATGATCCAGAGATGTAGAGGAGTAATACTGACTGGCAGACTGGTACAAGATGATCCAGAGATGTAGAGGAGTGATACTGACTGGCAGACTGGTACAAGATGATCCAGAGATGTAGAGGAGGGATACTGACTGGCAGACTGGTATAAGATGATCCAGAGATGTAGAGGAGTGATACTGACTGGCAGACTGGTATAAGATGATCCAGAGATGTAGAGGAGTGATACTGACTGGCAGACTGGTACAAGATGATCCAGAGATGTAGAGGAGTGATACTGACTGGCAGACTGGTATAGGATGATCCAGAGATGTAGACGAGTGATACTGACTGGCAGACTGGTACAAGATGATCCAGAGATGTAGAGGAGTGATACTGACTGGCAGACTGGTACAAGATGATCCAGAGATGTAGAGGAGTGATACTGACTGGCAGACTGGTATAGGATGATCCAGAGATGTAGAGGAGTGATACTGACTGGCAGACTGGTATAGGATGATCCAGAGATGTAGAGGAGTGATACTGACTGGCAGACTGGTATAGGATGATCCAGAGATGTAGACGAGTGATACTGACTGGCAGACTGGTATAGGATGATCCAGAGATGTAGAGGAGGGATACTGACTGGCAGACTGGTATAGGATGATCCAGAGTAATACTGGATCATTCAAATGAATAAAAGCACGTCTTATTTTGCAACACCACCACCAATGATGGGTTTAGATTTTTGCCCTTTATGGCACTTTACACACAGTCCATTACCCTAAAGCCATCCCTCTCTATCGACCACCATCAGGGCCCTGGGTTTACAGCTCCCTGGCCTGGGAGGGAGTGGAGGGTCCCTAGAGGTCAGCATTGATAGGGTTATCACAGGTTCAGTTCAGAGCCGATACGGACAGCAGTTGAGATGCTGGGAGTCCTTCCTGCCCTTACTGCCCTCACTGCCCTCCTGCAGCTCAGGCTTCTCAACACCACTGATAAGAAAGGGGATGGCTGGTATACCCAGCTGACCCCCAGCTGACCCCCAGTCCTCCAGCCCTCCACCCAGTCCCAGCACCAACCCGCCCCTCCATTCAGCCATTCAGCCACTCAGCCACAGGAAGCAGAGGTGCTGGGGAAGCCCCCTCAGCCTGGTCAGTCTCTACTGCCAGACCACCTTTATCAGCCTGCTCTGCTCTCCTTCTCTCTGCTATGCTGGTACCAATATGGATGACCTGTTCAGGAAGTGTCTTGTCATGGAGCATAAATCTATGATCACGAGCACTGCAGCCATGCCCTAATAAACAGGCTAATCATCACAATAAGACTAATCATCAAGTTAACATTTGGGTCGTTCCACAAATAGAGTGCCTTTTGGGTAGTGTAATTTGTTCAAAAATAACTATTTATTTAATCGAATGTTAACATTAACATAATAATAGCATTCTGTCATAAAGAGCACATGTTCAACTTCATAACAAACATGTTTTCCCATCTCCAGAAGTAATAAATAAAATACTATAAAAAGGTGCCAATTAAAGTAACAGGTTTGACTGTAACAGCTTTGTCCGTAACCAGGTTGATGATTTAATCTTAAATCCACCCTAACTCCGCTTGTGATGGGGGAGTGGAAGCTTTTTGTATGCAACAGGGAGGGGCTCAACAATTTATTATTAAAAAAAAAACATCTATCTGTGGGTAACAGGGTTGGCGTGTTATGCTTGGCGCACAAAACACCAGAAAATGCCCAAAAAGAGTAGAACCAGCTCACCTGTTTTTACACTATGATTTGACTATTAGATGGTCAATGTTTCTTTAGAATATATATTTTTTAAAGGAATAGTATTACTATATTAAAACAAGAGTTCAGTTCATGTATTGACCTTAAATATGTGGGACAAATGTTAAATAATCAATAATCATATGAAATAAATAATAATCTTCAGAAATGATTGTCAAAGCAACAGAATAACTAGGGCTTTACAATGATGGTGGGAATATGGGGGTTAAGTGGATTACAATCTTCCTAGAAGTCAGAATTTTTTTTGGGAATAAAAAAACATTACTATTCAAATGTTTAACATGGTTTTGTTTAGTTACAGCGTAGATGTATGTGATCCAACTTTTAACTTGAGTGATTTATCAAAATGTACACACATAATGTCACAAGGACATAAAAGGCATCTCTATTTGTGGAACGACCCATTTGCCTAAAAACGTAAGGCGAAGGTCAAACAATGGGTTGAAGGAGTGAATGCAATGAAAGAAATACCTTCAATCAGGACCTTTATAGAACATGAAGAGGAAAACTAAATCGCTATCCCATCTACCTTTATCAGCACATAGCCACATCTACATTTGATAAGCTAAACCACACCCTGATCTAACAGACTTCCTTGTTTTGCCGTTTCAAACCGTTATTTTCTCCCTAATGCAGAACTTGACTTCATATTCCTCCAACAGTGGTAGATTATGATATCGATCGTCCCTCTAGCCCTGTAAAAGCATTATAAATATACAGAGCTTTTCTACATTAATGGGCAGAAAGGAAACTTAGCTAATGATAATGAGGGCTGGAGTGGCCATTCCAGTCCATTAGAAGCTTTTAGTGGTGGAAATGGTATGAGTTCAGACTTACAGAGAGAAAGAGAGAGAGAGAAAAGAGAGAGAGAAAGAGAGAGAGAGAGAGAGAGAGAGAGAGAGAGAGATAGAGAGAGAGAGAGAGAGAGAGAGAGAGAGAGAGAGAGAGAGAGAGAGAGAGAGAGAGAGAGAGAGAGAGAGAGAGAGAGAGAGAGAGAATGATAACACAGACATGGAGACAGACCCACAACTTACAAACAAGAAGCTTCTCTAGTGATGAATAGAACTAATGGACAGTCGGTACATCAGAGCAGGAGAGAGGGAACAACAAGTGAAGGAGAAATATTTGATTCTTTATAAACAACAGACAAAAACTATTAATTTGGATTAAATGCAAGCATGTTCTTCTTTGAAAATAGAATGTTATCAAGCAAAAAAATATGTGCTTGATAACTGCGTGTAATTGCCACAGTACTACATATAGACAGTGGCTGTGTCCGAATACCCATAATATTTGAGTATGCAATGTATTTTTGTTTAATAGTATGAGACATTTTGAAAATCAAGTATACTTTAAATGCCCGGATGTCATACTAATTTCAGCTTTGACAGCAGCTGATCATTTACATATGGGGATGCACTACCGAAATCAACAAATAATGGGAAATAACTCAATCATGCATGACACATTCTCAATATGCGAAAATATAATGTTTTATAGTATAGCTGCGGGAAGATGTTTGGGGGTAGCTGCGCTACAGATGGCTATATATCGATCCGCTAATACAAGACTAGTAAAAGCCCAGTGCACTACTTTTGAGGAGGAAAAAATGAATATTTGTTATTTATTAACAAATTATTTCCTTCTCACAAATGATCCAAAAAATATAAAAATTAAATAAAGTTGGTTCAACACAGTGGCGGGTCATTTTGACCCTAGGACAATGGGAGGGTTAAATGCCAGGATGTTATACTCATTTAGGCTCTTCATCTAGTAGAATTAGATGCACACTTGCATTGGAAGAGGTCGGCAGGGAGTGATAGTTCTCTTCAAGTAGGCAAACAACAAAACTAGGCTACTTAATTGCGAAGATGCCAAATAGCAAAGCTTCTGCGATGGTGTTCGAATGTAGGCTAAGTTGTTTTTGTTCTCCTTAAAATGATCACGAGTATTGCATCGTAGGCTAAATCTTTGAAAACAGATTTCTTTTATATTTTTTTGGTGGATTTCTGTTTTCTCATTGAAAATTGTTTATTGTTCTCTTGGCCTTCAGCAGAGCTTTTAAACTAAATATTAAACCATCTTTTGATTTCTGAATGTGTCGGCACCGGGGACTCGGGATGTGGCTGCATTTTTAGTTCATGTATGAAAAATAAAAAAATTATGTAAGTCGCTCTGGATAAAAGCGTCTGCTAAATGACTAAAATGTAAAATGTAAATGTAAATGTTAATCAGGCCTTTTGATTTGAACATATGGATTGATTTAGTTTTGCATGCTAGTCTACCTATTTCATTATTTAATTCATGGATGAAGTCTTAGCAGTCATTCTGATCTCGTTCCCAATGATTAGTGCTATAGTTTTATTATGTTGATGGGCTACCGAGTGGCGCAGCGGCTAAAGCACTGCATCTCAGTGCTAGAGGAGTCACTACAGACCCTGGTTCGATTCCAGGCTGTATCACAATCTGGCTGTGATTGGAGTCCCATAGGGTGGCGCACAATTGGCCCAGCGTCGTCCGGGTTTGGCTGGGGTAGGCCGTCATTGTAAATATGAATTTGTTCTTAACTGACTTGCCTGTTAAATAAAACAATGTTGCTGTTCAGAATTTGCGATGCACTCAACTGTCCACATTTTGTTGTGCAATAGCCTTTTTGATTTGAACATATGAAAAGTTTTGGTGTGTGTACTAGGCTATTTGATTACATTTATATACACTGAGTATACCAAAGATTAGGAACACCTTCCTAATATTGAGTAACTTTTTAAATAGGAGAGACAGGCTATATGGGCTACGGTATAGGTTTAATGTGATAGTCTGCCTATAACCAGCCTGAGTAGGCCTATAACTCCATTCCTATTCTATTCAGAGTTTAGAGAAATTAATCAAATTGGAAATGAGCTATTATCAGGCTGGTTAATGCGATGCATATCTGTTGAATTTGGAAAAATCCACCCGCACTAGGCCCCCGCCCGCCCCACCTACTTAGCCAGTCAGGAGCCGCTACTGCGTTGTGGCCGTGCATAATGCATACTTTTTACTAAACGGTACGTGCTAAATAGGATGCAACGATGAGTACATAGTCTGCAGTTTAAGTATGTAGTACGCTAGTAAGGGTATTCAGACACAGACAGTGAATCAAAGGCTTTCTTGAGAAGATGAGAATTCTGGACAGCCAACCCAGCTACCAAGTGTCTATATTGGCTCTGATGTAGGCCTACCAGTGGAAAAGAGTGACCAAACTACAGTAGCTATATTTCTATGCTCAAAACTTTGGCCTTCTATAGGACACAAAATCATGTTGAGCACCTTTCCCCTTTCCCCTGTGTTCTCTGTAGTGGTGAAAAACAGGTTAGGTTGGGGCAGAGAAAGCAGGCTTCTACTGGGTAGCAGTGTGTTGCAGTGCTTTACTGTGTGTAAAGAATGGAGGGTTTATTGGAGCCATGAGGAATGTGTGGGACTGGA
>NW_028158375.1:0-25945 GCF_964263955.1 Coregonus lavaretus
CTTTCATCCTCACGCAACAGGCTGTTGTTGCTTGTATTGTGGAAGAGTCAGAGTCCTCTCTCTCCTTCCAGACTGTAGGCTTAGGTAGAGTCCCAAATGGCATCCTATACATCGGGCTCTGGTCAAAAGTAGTGTAGTATATAGGGAATAGGGTGCCATTTGGGATGCTGCCTAGTCCCTGCCCTGTACTGAGTAAGAGTCTGGCCGGTATAGACATCAGCATAAAAACAGCCTCACCATGATCAAACCCACTCACTAATGTGGGCCACTTGAGGCCCGCCGCCCCTTTACTCCACTAAGGAACTAGAAAGCAATAAGTCAGAAGTGAAATGGACTGAAAGATTTATCGAACTACGATTCAGGGGTTGAACTAAAAAGGCTCTTTGACTTTCAACCGCTTCTAATGGAACACTTAGTAGTAGCCCTAATTAAGGGTGAACAGGTACAGGTGTGCTCTGGTGAGAGTGAGCCCTGCCTGTCTCCCTGCCTGCCCCTCCCTGCTTGTCTTCCTGTCTGTCTCTCTGCCTGTCTCTCTCTGCCTGTCTCTCTGCCTGTCTCCCTGCCTGCCCCTCCCTGCTTGTCTTCCTGTCTGTCTCTCTGCCTGTCTCTCTCTGCCTGTCTCCCTACTTGTCTCCCTGCCCCTCTCTGCCTGTCTCTCTGCCTGTCTCCCTGCCTGTCTACCTGCCTGCCCCTTCCTGCTTGTCTTCCTGCCTGTCTCCCTGCCCGTCTCCCTGCCTGTCTCTCTGCCTGTCTCTCTCTGCCTGTCTCCCTACTTGTCTCCCTGCCCCTCTCTGCCTGTCTCTCTGACTGTCTACCTACTTGTCTCCCTGCCCCTCTCTGCCTGTCTCTCTGCCTGTCTCCCTGCCTGCCCCTCCCTGCCTGTCTCCCTGCCTGCCCCTCCCTGCTTGTCTTCCTGCCTGTCTCTCTGCCTGTCTCTCTCTGCCTGTCTCCCTACTTATCTCCCTGCCCCCCTCTGCCTGTCTCTCTGCCTGTCTCCCTGCTTGTCTTCCTGCCTGTCTCTCTGCCTGTCTACCTGCCTGCCCCTCCCTGCTTGTCTTCCTGCCTGTCTCTCTGCCTGTCTCTCTGCCCGTCTCCCTGCCTGTCTCTCTACCTGTCTCCCTGCCTGCCCCTCCCTGCTTGTCTTCCTGCCTGTCTCTGTCCGTCTCTCTGCCCGTCTCCCTGCCTGTCTCCCTGCCTGTCTCCCTGCCTGTCTCTCTGCCTGTCTCTCTCTGCCTGTCTACCTACTTGTCTCCCTGCCCCTCTGCCTGTCTCTCTGCCTGTCTCTCTGCCTGTCTACCTGCCTGCCCCTCCTTGCTTGTCTTCCTGCCTGTCTCTCTGCCCGTCTACCTGCCTGTCTCTCTGCCTGTCTCTCTGCCTGTCTCTCTCTGCCTGTCTCCCTGCCTGTCTCTCTCTGCCTGTCTCCCTACTTGTCTCCCTGCCCCTCTCTGCCTGTCTCTCTGCCCGTCTCCCTACTTGTCTCCCTGACCCTCTCTGCCTGTCTCTCTGCCTGTCTCTCTGCCTGTCTCTCTGCCCGACTCCCTGCTTGGCTCCCTGCCTGTCTCTCTGCCTGTCTCCGCCTGTCTCCCTGCCCGTCTCCCTGCCCCTCTCTGCCGGTCTCTCTGCCTGACTCCAACTCCCTCCACCCTACCCCAACCCTCTCCACCCATCCCTAGCCCCTCCACCCTCCACCCAGCCCTAGCCCCTCCACCCAGCCCTAGCCCCTCCACCCTCCACCCAGCCCTAGCCCCTCCACCCTCCACCCAGCCCTAGCCCCTCCACCCTCCACCCAGCCCTAGCCCCTCCACCCTCTACCCAGCCCTAGCCCCTCCACCCTCCACCCTCTACCCAGCCCTAGCCCCTAGCCCCTCCACCCTCTACCCAGCCCTAGTCCCTCCACCCTCTACCCAGACCTAGCCCCTCCACCCTCTACCCAGCCCTAGCCCCTCCACCCTCTACCCAGCCCTAGCCCCTCCACCCTCCACCCAGCCCTAGCCCCTCCAACCTCCACCCTCCACCCAGCCCTCGCCCCTCCACCCTCCACCCAGCCCTAGCCCCTCCAACCTCCACCCTCTACCCAGCCCTAGCCCCTCCACCCAGCCCTAGCCCCTCCACCCTCTACCCAGCCCTAGCCCCTCCACCCTCTACCCAGCCCTAGCCCCTCCACCCTCCACCCAGCCCTAGCCCCTCCAACCTCCACCCTCTACCCAGCCCTAGCCCCTCCACCCAGCCCTAGCCCCTCCACCCTCTACCCAGCCCTAGCCCCTCCACCCTCTACCCAGCCCTAGCCCCTCCACCCTCCACCCAGCCCTAGCCCCTCCACCCTCTACCCAGCCCTAGCCCCTCCACCCTCTACCAGCCCTAGCCCCTCCACCCTCTACCCAGCCCTAGCCCCTCCACCCTCTACCCAGCCCTAGCCCCTCCACCCTCCACCCAGCCCTAGCCCCTCCACCCTCTACCCAGCCCTAGCCCCTCCACCCTCCACCCAGCCCTAGCCCCTCCACCCTCTACCCAGCCCTAGCCCCTCCACCCTCTACCCAGCCCTAGCCCCTAGCCCCTCCACCCTCTACCCAGCCCTAGCCCCTCCACCCTCTACCCAGCCCTAGCCCCTCCACCCTATACCCAGCCCTAGCCCCTCCACCCTCTACCCAGCCCTAGCCCCTCCACCCTCTACCCAGCCCTAGCCCCTCCACCCTCCACCCAGCCCTAGCCCCTCCACCCTCCACCCAGCCTTCGCCCCTCCACCCTCCACCCAGCCCTAGCCCCTCCAACCTCCACCCTCTACCCAGCCCTAGCCCCTCCACCCAGCCCTAGCCCCTCCACCCTCTACCCAGCCCTAGCCCCTCCACCCTCTACCCAGCCCTAGCCCCTCCACCCTCTACCAAGCCCTAGCCCCTCCACCCTCTACCCAGCCCTAACCCCTCCACCCTCTACCCAGCCCTAGCCCCTCCACCCTCTACCAGCCCTAGCCCCTCCACCCTCTACCCAGCCCTAGCCCCTCCACCCTCCACCCAGCCCTAGCCCCTCCACCCTCTACCCAGCCCTAGCCCCTCCACCCTCTACCAGCCCTAGCCCCTCCACCCTCTACCAGCCCTAGCCCCTCCACCCTCTACCCAGCCCTAGCCCCTCCACCCTCTACCCAGCCCTAGCCCCTCCACCCTCTACCCAGCCCTAGCCCCTCCACCCTCTACCCAGCCCTAGCCCCTGCACCCTCTACCCAGCCCTAGCCCCTAGCCCCTCCACCCTCTACCCAGCCCTAGCCCCTCCACCCTTCACCCAGCCCTAGCCCCTCCACCCTCTACCCAGCCCTAGCCCCTAGCCCCTCCACCCTCTACCCAGCCCTAGCCCCTCCACCCTCTATCCAGCCCTAGCCCCTCCACCCTCCACCCAGCCCTAGCCCCTCCACCCTCTACCCAGCCCTAGCCCCTCCACCCTCTACCCAGCCCTAGCCCCTCCACCCTCTACCCAGCCCTAGCCCCTCCACCCTCCACCCTCCACCCAGCCATAGCCCCTCCACCCTCTACCCAGCCCTAGCCCCTAGCCCCTCCACCCTCTACCCAGCCCTAGCCCCTCCACCCTCTACCCAGCCCTAGCCCCTCCACCCTCCACCCAGCCCTAGCCCCTCCACCCTCTACCCAGCCCTAGCCCCTCCACCCTCTACCCAGCCCTAGCCCCTCCACCCTCTACCCAGCCCTAGCCCCTCCACCCTCCACCCTCTACCCAGCCCTAGCCCCTCCACCCTCTACCCAGCCCTAGCCCCTCCACCCTCCACCCAGCCCTAGCCCCTCCACCCTCTACCCAGCCCTAGCCCCTCCACCCTCTACCCAGCCCTAGCCCCTCCACCCTCTACCCAGCCCTAGCCCCTCCACCCTCTACCCAGCCCTAGCCCCTCCACCCTCTACCCAGCCCTAGCCCCTCCACCCTCTACCCAGCCCTAGCCCCTCCATCCTCCACCCAGCCCTAGCCCCTCCACCCTCTACCCAGCCCTAGCCCCTCCATCCTCCACCCAGCCCTAGCCCCTCCACCCTCTACCCAGCCCTAGCCCCTCCACCCTCTACCCAGCCCTAGCCCCTCCACCCTCTACCCAGCCCTAGCCCCTCCACCCTCCACCCTCTACCCAGCCCTAGCCCCTCCACCCTCTACCCAGCCCTAGCCCCTCCACCCTCTACCCAGCCCTAGCCCCTCCACCCTCCACCCAGCCCTAGCCCCTCCACCCTCCACCCAGCTCTAGACCTGACTGGGAGTTTCTTTACTAGACAGCTTGTCCCCTTTGTCTTTCATCAGGCCGGTGCCTCCCTCCCTCCATGACCAGTGGTGGTTCAGTGGTTAATGTGTGTGATATGTCTGTTTGATAGCATAGTGAGATAAAGTGCCTACATCTGGGACTTGTTGCCACTGTATTATTCATTGTCTCACTCCGTGCCCTTTGGCCTTCTCCTCCACTCACACACACAACACCACACCACACACTCTCCCTGAGAATTGACACATTTTGCTAGCTAGCTGCCTCTCTCTCCAATCTCTTTGCTTTTCTCTGAAGCAAACAGCAGCATCATTGCACGTCTTTGCTTGCTGTTGTGTGTAAGTTAGCTGTCTCTCTGAACTCAATCTCAGTCTGTGCCTTTTGTGAGCCAAACATTGTACTACACCATTGGCTTAGCTTGCTGTCTGTGTGCGTATCCTCCCAGTTAAATGGCGTCTGGAAAGCTGTGTGGGTTGGGCTTTCAGCAGGGTAATGTGGTTTAAGCTGTGTGGGTTGGGCTTTCAGCAGGGTAATGTGGTTTAAGCTGTGTGGGTTGAGCTTTCAGCAGGGTAATGTGGTTCGAGCTGTGTGGGTTTGGCTTTCAGCAGGGTAATGTGGTTTAAGCTGTGTGGGTTGGGCTTTCAGCAGGGTAATGTGATTTAAGCTGTGTGGGTTGGGCTTTCAGCAGGGTAATGTGGTTTAAGCTGTGTGGGTTGGGCTTTCAGCAGGGTAATGTGGTTTAAGCTGTGTGGGTTGGGCTTTCAGCAGGGTAATGTGGTGCGGAGCTGTGTGGGTTGGGCTTTCAGCAGGGTAATGTGGTTTAAGCTGTGTGGGTTGGGCTTTCAGCAGGGTAATGTGGTGCGGAGCTGTGTGGGTTGGGCTTTCAGCAGGGTAATGTGGTTTAAGCTGTGTGGGTTGAGCTTTCAGCAATGTAATGTGGTTCGAGCTGTGTGGGTTTGGCTTTCAGCAGGGTAATGTGGTTTAAGCTGTGTGGGTTGGGCTTTCAGCAGGGTAATGTGGTTTAAGCTGTGTGGGTTGGGCTTTCAGCAGGGTAATGTGGTTTAAGCTGTGTGGGTTGGGCTTTCAGCAGGGTAATGTGGTTTAAGCTGTGTGGGTTGGGCTTTCAGCAGGGTAATGTGGTTTAAGCTGTGTGGGTTGGGCTTTCAGCAGGTTAATGTGGTTTAAGCTGTGTGGGTTGGGCTTTCAGCAGGGTAATGTGGTTTAAGCTGTGTGGGTTGGGCTTTCAGCAGGTTAATGTGGTTTAAGCTGTGTGGGTTGGGCTTTCAGCAGGGTAATGTGGTGCGGAGCTGTGTGGGTTGGGCTTTCAGCAGGGTAAGGTGTTTGTACTCTCTGTGTGTGTGTGTGTGTGTGTGTGTTTCAGGTCAGCCTACATCTCCTGCTGATTCTCACTGGGTCAATGGTGGAAAGGTCAAAAGGGCCACCCCTCCCTCCCTCCCTCCCTCCCTCCCTCCCTCCCTCCCTCCCTCCCTCCCTCCCTCTTCTCAGCAGCTTCACTGATCTGTGTTAGATGACTGTATTTGTGACACAGGCTCAGTGCTTTTCTCTCTCCCTCCCTCCCTCTCTCTCTCTTCTTTCCCTCTCTAAAACTCTCCCTCCCCCTCTCTCCCCCTTCTTTCCCTCTCTCTCTCCCTCCCTCCCTCTCTCTCTCCCCCTTCTTTCCCTCTCTAAAACTCTCCCTCCCCCTCTCTCCCCCTTCTTTCCCTCTCTCTCCCTCCCTCCCCCTCTCTCCCCCTTCTTTCCCTCTCTAAATCTCTTCCTCCCTCTCTCTGAAAAACAAAACAAGAGCGTAGCACATTACTGGCCTTTCTGACTCTGTTCTCTGCCTCCCATTTCACTCTCAGCTGCAATGTAAAGCCACATTACATACCAAGAGTAAACACACACTGCTCTGTTAACAGCACGTCACTGTGTTTAAGAGCTTGGCTTCTTCCTGGCTCCATGGGACCATTTCCCAGCATACTGTAGATCTTCTTCCTGGCTCCATGGGACCATTTCCCAGGATACTGTAGATCTTCTTCCTGGCTCCATGGGACCATTTCCCAGCATACTGTAGATCTTCTTCCTGGCTCCATGGGACCATTTCCCAGGATACTGTAGAGCTTCTTCCTGGCTCCATGGGACCATTTCCCAGGATGCCGTAGAGCTTCTTCCTGGCTCCATGGGACCATTTCCCAGGATGCCGTAGAGCTTCTTCCTGGCTCCATGGGACCATTTCCCAGGATGCCGTAGAGCTTCTTCCTGGCTCCATGGGACCATTTCCCAGGATACTGTAGATCTTCTTCCTGGCTCCATGGGACCATTTCCCAGGATGCCGTAGAGCTTCTTCCTGGCTCCATGGGACCATTTCCCAGGATACTGTAGATCTTCTTCCTGGCTCCATGGGACCATTTCCCAGGATACTGTAGAGCTTCTTCCTGGCTCCATGGGACCATTTCCCAGGATACTGTAGATCTTCTTCCTGGCTCCATGGGACCATTTCCCAGGATGCTGTAGAGCTTCTTCCTGGCTCCATGGGACCATTTCCCAGGATGCTGCAGAGCTTCTTCCTGGCTCTATGGGACCATTTCCCAGGATGCTGCAGAGCTTCTTCCTGGCTCCATGGGACCATTTCCCAGGATATTGTAGAGCTTCTTCCTGGCTCCATGGGACCATTTCCCAGGATGCTGTAGAGCTTCTTCCTGGCTCCATGGGACCATTTCCCAGGATGCTGTAGAGCTTCTTCCTGGCTCCATGGGACCATTTCCCAGGATGCTGCAGAGCTTCTTCCTGGCTCCATGGGACCATTTCCCAGGATGCTGCAGAGCTTCTTCCTGGCTCCATGGGACCATTTCCCAGGATGCTGTAGAGCTTCTTCCTGGCTCCATGGGACCATTTCCCAGGATGCTGTAGAGCTTCTTCCTGGCTCCATGGGACCATTTCCCAGGATGCTGTAGATGAGACTAGGCTTAGAAGATCTGTTGTGATTCACTGTGTTACTATGCCTGTGATGTGTGGTTGTCTCACCTAGCGGTCTTAAGATGAATGCACCAACTGGAAGTTTTTTATATTTTATATATATATATATATATATATATATATATATATATATATATATATATATTTTTTTTTTTTTGTCATTTAGCAGACGCTCTTATCCAGAGCGACTTACAGGAGCAAAGTTGCTCTGGATAAGAGCATCTGCTTACTAACTCAAATGTTAAAATGTACATATGTTACCGTTTCTCTGTCACTACACCTAACCTATGCAGCTAATCTTTGATCTTCTAAGGAATAAAAAATTTTTGGGACAGATTTTTTGTTATAGTATTATTTTGTTATACTTGAATACTGAGAGTGTAATGAATCATCCATTCTCATTTAAGGTGATACTTGGCAGTTAAACCAAATCACAGAACATGACGTCACAGTATTTCTCTCATTTGCCTTTTTCTACTCTACACATTTCAACATGGCATACAGAGGACTAAAACAAAACGTAGGAGGCCAAGAGCCCTTAGACTCTCCCTCCCTCTACTCCTGGTCGCAGGACAGAGTGCACTTTTAACCCCTCAATTCCCTCGCTCCCTCGCTCACTCGTCCGTCCGTCCCGAGTGAAAATGGTGTGGGAGTTAAAGTAAACTCCCGTTTGAAGTGATACAAAAGTTCAGGAGGGCAGGGGGGGGGGGGGGGGGGGGGGGGTTAAGGGACGCCCCTCCCCTCTACAGACCAGCTGGTCTTGATGGGATTGCGGGTTGCCTGGGCGACGGCGCCTGTGTGAGGAAGAATTTCGGGAGGGAGGGAGGGAGAGAGGGAGGACAGTAGTGGGCGGACTGTACTTGTTGCAGTGTACTATGTGCTGCCCTTATCAAACTATCTATTTTATGAAGAGGCACTTATCATACCCACTAGTTACATGGTAATACTATAGCATTATCAACGCTTAACCACTCAGTACAGAGTTTATGACCCAAGGTTCTTGTTTTTGAATTCCTTTCTAAATAACCCATGCTCACAACAATGGCTTTGCTTTGCAATTATTCCGATATCAGGCATTGGAGTTATTCTATTGTATATGACCTGTGAGATAGAGATATGCTTCATGAGATGTTTTAATCTCTGCATCTCCCTCATCCAGTCCTCCCTCATTCATATCTCCTGATAGAGAAGTATATGTTAATTCGCTCCATGTTGCTCCACATTTCCCCATGTGGCATGATGTGAATGATGTTCTGTTAGTGGAGGAGTAGACTACAGGATCATATTCAGTAGGCAAGAAACGGGGAGAAAACGTCCCGAAACAGAGTGAAACTGGGAGGTACTATCTGCACAGTTTGTCCAATAGGGAACAGTCGTTTTGTTATCTGTTGAAAAACCCTTTGCTACAGTTTGTCCTACTGAACGCAACCCTGTTGACAGTCCAGTAGACCTCACCCTTCATATAACTGATATATGGACCATCTCATTATACCACTAAGTGAATCAGCGTGAAGTAAATCTCTGTTGTAATTACTGAGTGTCTCAGAGAGGAGAGAACATTGACAGTGTGTTACTCAGACCGTCTCCTCTAAGAGACTGTATCTCCTGAGAAGAACACACGATGAAAGGCTCCCATGGACCAGACCGTAGCTGCAGTGGGCCTATGCTTACGTTGCGTCCCCAAATGGGGAACCCTATTCACTACATAGGGCACTACTTTTGACCAGGGCCCATAGGCACACACAACCATAGTCCATTTCTGCTTTGCAGAACATGCCTCGTCAGCAGCAGTAGAAGGACATGAGATGGCACCAAGGGACCGCGTAACATCTAGTTACATGAATAGATACATCAGTTAGGCTGCTGCTGGTGGGACTACATCTAGTTACATGAATAGATACATCAATTAGGCTGCTGGTGGTGGAACTTTGTATCCGCTAAATTGAGGTCTTGTTGTCAGTAATGAAAGGGTTTTGACCTGCCTTGACAGTGCATGGGATTAGGTTACTTATAGGTTGCTATGGGGAAAATCTTTGAAAATGGCATTATACTATGGATGGAACGCTACTAGTCAAGGTCCAACCACTGAAGGTTAAACGCTAAGCATCTGAGAATGCAAATCCACCACAAGACTCCTGTCTCTGTCTGTGCCATTGTAGCAAGACTCCTGTCTCTGTCTGTCCCATTGTAACAAGACTCCTGTCTCTGTCTGTCCCATTGTAACAAGACTCCTGTCTCTGTCTGTCCCATTGTAGCAAGACTCCTGTCTCTGTCTGTCCCATTGTAGCAAGACTCCTGTCTCTGTCTGTGCCATTGTAGCAAGACTCCTCTCTCTGTCTGTCCCATTGTAACAAGACTCCTGTCTCTGTCTCTGCCATTGTAGCAAGACTCCTGTCTCTGTCTGTCCCATTGTAGCAAGACTCCTGTCTCTGTCTGTCCCATTGTAACAAGACTCCTGTCTCTGTCTGTCCCATTGTAGCAAGACTCCTGTCTCTGTCTGTCCCATTGTAACAAGACTCCTGTCTCTGTCTGTGCCATTGTAGCAAGACTCCTGTCTCTGTCTGTGCCATTGTAGCAAGACTCCTGTCTCTGTCTGTCCCATTGTAACAAGACTCCTGTCTCTGTCTGTGCCATTGTAACAGGACTCCTGTCTCTGTCTGTCCCATTGTAACAAGACTCCTGTCTCTGTCTGTCCCATTGTAACAAGACTCCTGTCTCTGTCTGTCCCATTGTAGCAAGACTCCTGTCTCTGTCTGTCCCATTGTAACAAGACTCCTGTCTCTGTCTGTGCCATTGTAACAGGACTCCTGTCTCTGTCTGTGCCATTGTAACAAGACTCCTGTCTCTGTCTGTGCCATTGTAGCAAGACTCCTGTCTCTGTCTGTGCCATTGTAACAGGACTCTTGTCTCTGTCTGTGCCATTGTAACAGGACTCTTGTCTCTGTCTGTGCCATTGTACCAAGACTCCTGTCTCTGTCTGTGCCATTGTAACAAGACTCCTGTCTCTGTCTGTGCCATTGTAGCAAGACTCCTGTCTCTGTCTGTGCCATTGTAGCAAGACTCCTGTCTCTGTCTGTGCCATTGTAACTTTCTCACCAATATGTCTGAAAAACTATTTTTGAAAATAGCGGTTTGGATGGAATTCTTCAATAGCTAAGGTGTGGGTTAAGACTTGACCATTGAGGTTCAAACGCGTGTCTGTTGGTAGAGCAAGGCGCTTGCAACGCCATGGTTGTGGGTTGGAAAATGTATCCACTCGCTAACCGTAAGTCGCTCTGGATAAGAGCATCTGCTAAATGACAAAAATGTAAATGTAAAATGCAAATGATGCACTGTAGACTCCTGTCTGTCCAGCGGTAGGTAATATTTCTCTGTCTGTCCAGTGGTAGGTAATATTCTCACTAACTTTCTCACTAACGTCTGTTCATGTTCATATTTGCATGCACTTTGAGCACTCTACTCATACCTAAAAACAATCATTATGCTGTGCATTAGCAACCTGTTAATATCCCAAGATGTTGCTTTGTGCCATGTGATGCATTAAACTAAAGTCAAGTGGGCTTTTCAATCTCTCCTCTATCCGCTCCTGTGATGAAAAAGGACTATTTTACTTTCCCTCTGAAAATGCCTCTCTGCTGCATTCCCAGGCCTATATAGCCTAACCAATAACCACCCACCCTTCACAATGGATTGTTTTAAACACTAAACACAAGTCCTGCGTCCCAAATGGCACCCTATATAATGCCTATGAGTGGCTTGTCCATTCGGATTGGGGGTGCTCTCTGCACTCTCTGGTCCGCAGCGCTACCTAGCTAAGAAGCCCATTCCTGTCTCACAGTTTCCAGCAGTAGGTTTATATCATTAGAAATCCACAGCTAGAACGACTAAATGTTATTTTACATAAGTCCCAAAATGGCACCCTACTCACTATATGGTGCATTACATATAGGGAATAGGGTGCCATTTGGGACTCAAGACTAAGGCTGACCCCTGGCGACCCTGGAGAGCTCCCAGCATGCAAATGGGGTGAGTCAGAGATTGGCGGCAGCGAGAAGAGCGCGTGGGAGAAGAGAGAGAGAGAGCAAAAGGAGAGAGCGAGAGAAAGAAAGAGTGGGAAAGGAGAGAGTAGCAGCAGGCGGGAATCCACATCAGTCAGT
The DNA here is from genome assembly GCF_964263955.1 of Coregonus lavaretus. NCBI lineage: Eukaryota > Metazoa > Chordata > Actinopteri > Salmoniformes > Salmonidae > Coregonus > Coregonus lavaretus. The sequence continues at coordinate 11,374 of NW_028158375.1, forward strand.
CAGAGTGGTGTCCACACCCTGGTCTCTCTGTAATGACAACATTCTTTAGAGTTTTTATCTGGCAGAGCTGCCGATCTGACGGTGCGGGGGAGAGACTCTACATGGCCTTTAGTCATCATAACTAGCCTACAGTACACACGCGCACACACTCTCCTGAACAGCGGTGTAGTTTCTCCTGAACAGCGGTGTAGTTTCTCCTGACCAGCGGTGTAGTTTCTCCTGACCAGCTGTGTATTTTCTCCTGACCAGCTGTGTATTTTCTCCTGACCAGCTGTGTAGTTTCTCCTGACCAGCTGTGTAGTTTCTCCTGACCAGCTGTGTAGTTTCTCCTGACCAGCTGTGTAGTTTCTCCTGACCAGCTGTGTATTTTCTCCTGACCAGCTGTGTAGTTTCTCCTGACCAGCTGTGTAGTTTCTCCTGACCAGCGGTAGTTCTACAGAGCTGAAGTGTAGTTGACTCCGTTGACTGGAGAGTTCTACAGAGCTGAAGTGTAGTTGACTCCGTTGACTGGAGAGTTCTACAGAGCTGAAGTGTAGTTGACTCCGTTGACTGGAGAGTTCTACAGAGCTGAAGTGTAGTTGACTCTGTTGACTGGGGAGTTCTACAGAGCTGAAGTGTAGTTGACTCTGTTGACTGGTGAGTTCTATAGAGCTGAAGTGTAGTTGACTCTGTTGACTGAGAGTTCTACAGAGCTGAAGTGTAGTTGACTCCGTTGACTGGGGAGTTCTACAGAGCTGAAGTGTAGTTGACTCTGTTGACTGGAGAGTTCTACAGAGCTGAAGTGTAGTTGACTCTGTTGACTGGAGAGTTCTACAGAGCTGAAGTGTAGTTGACTCCGTTGACTGGGGAGTTCTACAGAGCTGAAGTGTAGTTGACTCCGTTGACTGGGGAGTTCTACAGAGCTGAAGTGTAGTTGACTCTGTTGACTGGGGAGTTCTATAGAGCTGAAGTGTAGTTGACTCTGTTGACTGGTGAGTTCTACAGAGCTGAAGTGTAGTTGACTCCGTTGACTGGGGAGTTCTACAGAGCTGAAGTGTAGTTGACTCCGTTGACTGGGGAGTTCTACAGAGCTGAAGTGTAGTTGACTCTGTTGACTGGGGAGTTCTATAGAGCTGAAGTGTAGTTGACTCTGTTGACTGGGGAGTTCTACAGAGCTGAAGTGTAGTTGACTCTGTTGACTGGTGAGTTCTACAGAGCTGAAGGGCAGCCTGGGGAAATCAAGTAGGAGGTCTACGGCTCTCCTCAGAGCTATTAGTCAACTAATTACACACACAGAGACGACCTCTGACCGCTCCCTCCCTAGGAGTTCCTAACACCAGTTAAACTAGTAGGACAGACCTGTTCAACTATTGAGAGGAGCATCAGAGGAGAGTTGTTCAATTATTGAGAGGAGAGTCAGAGAGGAGAGTTGTTCAGTAAGTGAACATGGTCAGAGAGGAGAGTTGTTCAGTAAGTGAACCTGGTCAGAGAGTAAAGAAGACAATAGAGTTGAACAGTCAACGATTGGTTAAACTCAGATACTGTTCCTTATTGTTTTTGGAAACTGCATCTGTTTACACGTTACACACACCTCACACAACACACACCTCTCACACAACACACACCTCACACAACACACACCTCTCACACAACACACACCTCACAGTACAAAAACTACACACACCTCTCACACACAATTCCCCATTTGTGTGTGAAGTTTCCAGTTTCCACTTTGTTAAGGGCTGTTGGCCCTACGCTGGATTCCTAAACTTGTTAGACATTTACAGACCTAACCCTCGTGCCAGACAACTCAACTCCCTCAACTCTCCAGTGCATTTGTTTTAAGCTCAATAAAATGCTATCAGAAGTGACAGAAAAGTTAAGTCCATTCACGTTCCCGTCTTTAACTGTTTTTCTTTCTTACCGCTAACAGATATTTCATACTTCAGTGAGCTCATTCAGTGGGAAAAACATTTATTTTTCTTTCGAATTGAAGTATTTGCTCACATTATATTGATTTATCTGTAGTACTAGCGTGAATCAGTGCAGGACAACTATAGAAACCTGGACTAGCGTAGTTGTGCAGTGACCTCGTCTGTAGTGATGTGCAGTTCGCGAATGATTCGCTCTTTTTTGAACGACTCTTTTTACTGACTCGAGAGTTATGATTCATTTTTGAAAACGTGCTTCTCCAGCTCAGCGCGGCTCCAGAGACGTGCTCCGTCCACCAACTGTCTATTATATGTGCAGGAAAATAGATCATGTTGCATGCAGAATAGAGAAGAAAAATACATGTTTAGAACTGATCATTGATCTCATTGTGCAAGAATGAATGTAATTTATTATAGAATTATCAATGGACACAGCTCCAAAAGAACCAAAACATAGCCTATACAGCTTACCTCTTCTCAACAAACTCGAGAACTAATTGCTTGGGGGGCTGCTTCAGTTCGCAAATTATATGTACTTATCTCCCTTGCAGCAGTCAAGTCGTTCACAATCTAGTCCGGTTGCGGCCGCAACTAGACCTCATTTCAAAGGTATCAAGAAATACTCTTATGTGTACACCTAGCAATCACAAATGTAGATTGTTTGAAGCACACATTTGTAAGTCTCAGTCACAGATGACAGCTCCAATAACCGTCTGTTTGAGAGGCTTGTAGAATCATGAGTCTTTTGAGTTTTTAATTCATCGTTCGCAGTTAGGGAGTCCTGCACGCTCTGGGCATTACTGAATCAAATGAACGAAATCAGTCAAAATATAAAATTTGAAAAGAGCCGAGTCAGTGAAAAGAGTCAAACTTCCCATCACTACTTGCCTGACACCCACAGTGTAGGCTACAGGTCAAGGGTCAGAGGTTCTGTTTGTTTATTGATCAGAACATAGATGGCTGCCATAACACCCTGCCCCCTGCCACACACACACACACACACACACACACACACACACACACCCTGCCCCCATCAAACCTGGTAACCAGCTGACCCTTCATTCCTGCCAGGTCAGCCAGACTAAAGCCCCTGTGGCCCAGAGACCCAGTAGAGACCCAGTAGAGACCCAGTAGAGACCCAGTAGAGACCCAGTAGAGACCCAGTAGAGACCCAGTAGAGACCCAGTAGCCCTGTAGTTTGTGTCCCAAATGACACCCTATTCCATAGGGCAGTGGTTCCCAACGTCAGTCCTCCAGTACCCCAGCAGTGTTTCCCAACTCCAGTCCTCCAATACCCCAACAGTGGTTCCCAACTCCAGTCCTCCAGTACCCCAACAGTGGTTCCCAACTCCAGTCCTCCAGTACCCCCAGCAGTGTTTCCCAACTCCAGTCCTCCAATACCCTCAACAGTGTTTCCCAACTCCAGTCCTCCAGTACCCCAACAGTGGTTCCCAACTCCAGTCCTCCAGTACCCCAACAGTGGTTCCCAACTCCAGTCCTCCAGTACCCCCAGCAGTGGTTCCCAACTCCAGTCCTCCAGGACCCCAACAGTGTTTCCCAACTCCAGTCCTCCAGTACCCCAACAGTGTTTCCCAACTCCAGTCCTCCAGTACCCCCAACAGTGTTTCCCAACTCCAGTCCTCCAGTACCCCCAACAGTACTCTACGGCAGTGTTTCCCAACTCCAGTCCTCCAATACCCCAACAGTGTTTCCCAACTCCAGTCCTCCAATACCCCAACAGTGTTTCCCAACTCCAGTCCTCCAATACCCCAACAGTGGTTCCCAACTCTAGTCCTCCAATACCCCAACAGTGTTTCCCAACTCCAGTCCTCCAATACCCCAACAGTGGTTCCCAACTCCAGTCCTCCAGTACCCCAACAGTGGTTCCCAACTCCAGTCCTCCAGTACCCCCCTGAGCACACATATACCAAACCTTAACACCTGATTCAACTCATCAAGGGCTTGATGATTAGTTGAAAAGTTGAATCAGCTGTGCTTGTCCAGGGCTACAACAACAATGTGTGCTGAGGGGGGTACTGGAGGACTGGAGTTGGGAACCACTGCCCTATGTACTACACTACGTTTGACCAGGACCCATAGGGCTCTTGTCAAAAGGAGTGCACTACATAGGGAATAGTGTGCCATTTGAGCCCTAGTCTGTAGGAGGAGACCTGCCTGCCTGTCTGCAGGGGTGTCTGAGAGGAGGGTGCTTGTGAAAATCCATCATGTCGACCCTGTTCTTGTTGCTTGCCTGCAATACAATAATGAATGCTGCTTCGACCCCCCCCCCCACACGTTCTACTGAGGTTGACCCTGTGGTGACTTAGTTTCTACCAGTCAGTCATGTTACGTTAACGGTAGGTCTCATCTGGGGGGACTCACGCTAGACTGGACTGCATTCCACCACCATCCCTCTGTTTCCCCACCCTCTCTACCTCCCTCCCTCCTGGATGCCCTCAAATCTAAATAAAAACATCTAAACATCTAAAAGAGGACTGGCCACCCCTCATAGCCTGGTTCCTCTCTAGGTTTCTTCCTAGGTTTTGCCTTTCTAGGGAGTTTTTCCTAGCCACCGTGCTTCTACACCTGCATTACTAGCTGTTTGGGGTTTTAGGCTGGGTTTCTGTACAGCACTTCGAGATATTAGCTGATGTAAGAAGGGCTATATAAAATAAAATTGATTGAAATTGATTGAAATAACGGACTCCTGACTCTCTCTCTCTCGCTCTCTGTTTTTCTCTCTCTCTCTCCCTCCATCCTGGCTTTCTCCCTCCATCCTGGCTTTCTCCCTCCATCCTGGCTGCTCTCCCTCCATCCTGGCTGCTCTCCCTCCATCCTGGCTGCTCTCCCTAACTCCTGGCTTTCTCCCTCCATCCTGGCTGCTCTCCCTCCCACCCTCCCTTCTTGACGTGACAGGGAGAAGCTAGAGGTCAGGGGTCATTTCTTTGGTTGAGTATCGCTGTTGTGTCTTTACGACCTACCCACGCCTACCGCCTAGCCTCTAGCTTTTCTACTCCAGGGCTCAGTCCCTCAGGCAGGGCTCAACTGTGTGAGGTTGGGATTTGCACGAATGACTATGTTCAAATGGAATTGACCCCAGGCCTGATACACTGTAAAATGTGTTCGTAGCCTCATTGTGGTATTTAAGTGGGTCTGACTCTGAGTGAATATGTTTTTACATGTGAAGGCTAACTCCTAGTGACTGGGCTAACTCCTAGTGACTGGGCTAACTCCTAGTGACTGGGTTAACTCCTAGTGACTGACTGAATATGTAAATGTAGAGGTTAACTCCTAGTGACTGAGTGAATATGTTAATGTAGAGGTTAACTCCTAGTGACTGACTGAATATGTAAATGTAGAGGTTAACTCCTAGTGACTGAGTGAATATGTAAATGTAGAGGTTAACTCCCAGTGACTGACTGAGTGAATATGTTAATGTAGAGGTTAACTCCTAGTGACTGACTGAGTGAATATGTAAATGTAGAGGTTAACTCCTAGTGACTGACTGAATATGTTTTTACATGTGAAGGCTAACTCCTAGTGACTGACTGAATATGTAAATGTAGAGGTTAACTCCCAGTGACTGACTGAATTAATATGTTAATGTAGAGGTTAACTCCCAGTGACTGACTGAATGAATATGTTAATGTAGAGGTTAACTCCCAGTGACTGACTGAATGAATATGTTAATGTAGAGGTTAACTCCCAGTGACTGACTGAATGAATATGTTAATATGTTAATGTAGAGGTTAACTCCTAGTGACTGAGTGAATATGTTAATGTAGAGGTTAACTCCTAGTGACTGACTGAGTGAATATGTTAATATGTTAATGTAGAGGTTAACTCCTAGTGACTGACTGAATATGTAAATGTAGAGGTTAACTCCTAGTGACTGACTGAATATGTTAATGTCGAGGCTAACTCCTAGTGACTGAGTGAATATGTTAATGTAGAGGTTAACTCCTAGTGACTGACTGAATATGTAAATGTAGAGGTTAACTCCTAGTGACTGAGTGAATATGTAAATGTAGAGGTTAACTCCCAGTGACTGACTGAGTGAATATGTTAATGTAGAGGTTAACTCCTAGTGACTGACTGAGTGAATATGTAAATGTAGAGGTTAACTCCTAGTGACTGACTGAATATGTTTTTACATGTGAAGGCTAACTCCTAGTGACTGACTGAATATGTAAATGTAGAGGTTAACTCCCAGTGACTGACTGAATGAATATGTTAATGTAGAGGTTAACTCCCAGTGACTGACTGAATGAATATGTTAATGTAGAGGTTAACTCCCAGTGACTGACTGAATGAATATGTTAATGTAGAGGTTAACTCCCAGTGACTGACTGAATGAATATGTTAATATGTTAATGTAGAGGTTAACTCCTAGTGACTGAGTGAATATGTTAATGTAGAGGTTAACTCCTAGTGACTGACTGAGTGAATATGTTAATATGTTAATGTAGAGGTTAACTCCTAGTGACTGACTGAATATGTAAATGTAGAGGTTAACTCCTAGTGACTGACTGAATATGTTAATGTCGAGGCTAACTCCTAGTGACTGAGTGAATATGTTAATGTAGAGGTTAACTCCTAGTGACTGACTGAATATGTAAATGTAGAGGTTAACTCCTAGTGACTGAGTGAATATGTAAATGTAGAGGTTAACTCCCAGTGACTGACTGAGTGAATATGTTAATGTAGAGGTTAACTCCTAGTGACTGACTGAGTGAATATGTAAATGTAGAGGTTAACTCCTAGTGACTGACTGAATATGTTTTTACATGTGAAGGCTAACTCCTAGTGACTGACTGAATATGTAAATGTAGAGGTTAACTCCCAGTGACTGACTGAATGAATATGTTAATGTAGAGGTTAACTCCCAGTGACTGACTGAATGAATATGTTAATGTAGAGGTTAACTCCCAGTGACTGACTGAATGAATATGTTAATGTAGAGGTTAACTCCCAGTGACTGACTGAATGAATATGTTAATATGTTAATGTAGAGGTTAACTCCTAGTGACTGAGTGAATATGTTAATGTAGAGGTTAACTCCTAGTGACTGACTGAGTGAATATGTTAATGTAGAGGTTAACTCCTAGTGACTGAGTGAATATGTTAATGTAGAGGTTAACTCCTAGTGACTGAGTGAATATGTAAATGTAGAGGTTAACTCCTAGTGACTGAGTGAATATGTAAATGTAGAGGTTAACTCCCAGTGACTGACTGAATGAATATGTTAATGTAGAGGTTAACTCCCAGTGACTGACTGAATGAATATGTTAATATATTAATGTAGAGGTTAACTCCTAGTGACTGACTGAGTGAATATGTTAATATGTTAATGTAGAGGTTAACTCCTAGTGACTGACTAAGTGAATATGTTAATATGTTAATGTAGAGGTTAACTCCTAGTGACTGACTGAATGAATATGTTAATGTAGAGGTTAACTCCTAGTGACTGACTGAGTGAATATGTTAATATGTTAATGTGGAGGTTAACTCCTAGTGACTGACTAAGTGAATATGTTAATATGTTAATGTAGAGGTTAACTCCTAGTGACTGACTGAGTGAATATGTTAATGTAGAGGTTAACTCCTAGTGACTGAGTGAATATGTAAATGTAGAGGTTAACTCCTAGTGACTGACTGAGTGAATATGTTAATATATTAATGTAGAGGTTAACTCCTAGTGACTGACTGAGTGAATATGTTAATGTAGAGGTTAACTCCTAGTGACTGAGTGAATATGTTAATATGTTAATGTAGAGGTTAACTCCTAGTGACTGACTGAGTGAATATGTTAATATGTTAATGTAGAGGTTAACTCCTAGTGACTGACTGAGTGAATATGTTAATGTAGAGGTTAACTCCTAGTGACTGACTGAGTGAATATGTTAATATGTTAATGTACAGGTTAACTCCTAGTGACTGACTGAGTAAATATGTTAATATGTTAATGTAGAGGTTAACTCCTAGTGACTGACTGAGTGAATATGTTAATATGTTAATGTAGAGGTTAACTCCTAGTGACTGACTGAGTGAATATGTTAATATGTTAATGTAGAGGTTAACTCCTAGTGACTGACTAAGTGAATATGTTAATGTAGAGGTTAACTCCTAGTGACTGACTGAGTGAATATGTTAATATGTTAATATGTTAATGTAGAGGTTAACTCCTAGTGACTGACTGAGTGAATATGTTAATATGTTAATGTAGAGGTTAACTCCTAGTGACTGACTGAGTGAATATGTTAATATGTTAATGTAGAGGTTAACTCCTAGTGACTGACTGAGTGAATATGTTAATATGTTAATGTAGAGGTTAACTCCTAGTGACTGACTGAGTGAATATGTTAATATGTTAATATGTTAATGTAGAGGTTAACTCCTAGTGACTGACTGAGTGAATATGTTAATATGTTAATGTAGAGGTTAACTCCTAGTGACGGACTGAGTGAATATGTTAATATGTTAATGTAGAGGTTAACTCCTAGTGACTGACTGAGTGAATATGTTAATATGTTAATGTAGAGGTTAACTCCTAGTGACTGACTGAGTGAATATGTTAATATGTTAATGAAGAGGTTAACTCTTAGTGACTGACTGAGTGAATATGTTAATATGTTAATGAAGAGGTTAACTCCTAGTGACTGACTGAGTGAATATGTTAATATGTTAATGTGGAGGTTAACTCCTAGTGACTGACTGAGTGAATATGTTAATATGTTAATGTAGAGGTTAACTCCTAGTGACTGACTGAGTGAATATGTTAATGTAGAGGTTAACTCCTAGTGACTGACTGAGTGAATATGTTAATATGTTAATGTAGAGGTTAACTCCTAGTGACTGACTGAGTGAATATGTTAATGTAGAGGTTAACTCCTAGTGACTGACTGAGTGAATATGTTAATATGTTAATGTAGAGGTTAACTCCTAGTGACTGACTGAGTGAATATGTTAATATGTTAATGTAGAGGTTAACTCCTAGTGACTGACTGAGTGAATATGTTAATATGTTAATGTAGAGGTTAACTCCTAGTGACTGACTGAGTGAATATGTTAATATGTTAATGTAGAGGTTAACTCCTAGTGACTGACTGAGTGAATATGTTAATATGTTAAGGTTAACTCCTAGTAGGAGTGGTTTCTGTGTAGGTGACAGTATAAGGTTACAACAGGCGAAGTACACCGTGACTATGAAAGCATGTGTGTGGGTGTTTGAGTGTGTCATCATAGGGTGTGTGTGTGTGTGTGTGTGTGTGTGTGTGTTCCTGACTGCGTGGGTGAGTGAAAGCAATTAGTGAGTGTGTGTGTGTGTGAGTGTGTGTGTGTGTTTGTGCCCGCCAGCCTTTGTGCATGCTGTGGATGGGTGGGTCCATGATTATGCACTGTGAACAGGTTATGAGGGTGTGTGTGTGTGTGTGCTCAGTGTGTGTACCTGCTAGTGAGTGTTGTGGCTCCCCTCCCCTGGCCTCCTCATCCCCAGGCTGTGGTTATCAGCTCATCTTGATGATGGAATCTGGCCGTCTGGAATGCAGACAGAGTAGAGCGGTGCAGGGCCCAGTGCAGACACACGCACAGAGTTAGCCCAGGGCAGGAGTACAGCACTGGGCAGGGCAGGGAGAGGGCCTGGGAGCCCCTGGGAGTCACCTGACTGGCTGCTGCAGAGTGCAGACAGACAGGTCATTAACAAATCATCGACAGGCTGCAAGGACTGTGTGACCTACATACTCAATGCCACTGCTAAGGCTAGCTAAATCCAGCCAGGTCACCCGTGATACAAGTCAGTATTAGACGTCCATCCATGTCTGAGGACGTCGGGAGATGACGTGGAAACCGGCCACTAGGGGCAACAGTGAGTGCTGTTACCTTCAAGAAGGTTTCAGTAAGCATCAGTCGCTGGTGCTTAAGGTTGCATGTTCCAATCCAGCGATAGAAAGTTGTGTTTGAGATTTTAGTTTCAAGCCTATACTAAACCTTAACCATTCGGAGTTACAGTGCCTTGCAAAAGTATTCATCACCCTTAGTGTTTTTCCTATTTTGTTGCATTACAACCTGTAATTTAAATAGATTTTTATTTGGATTTCATGTAATGGACATACACAAAATAGTCCAAATTGGTGAAGTGAAATGAAAAAAATAACTTGAACAAATTTGAAGATATAGACAACGGAAAAGTGATGCGTGCATATGTATTCACCCCCTTTACTATAAAGCCCCTAAATAAGATCTGGTGCAACCAAATACCTTCAGAAGTCACATAATTAGTTAAATAAAGTCCACCTGTGTGCAATCTAAGTGTCACACGATCTGTCACATGATCTCAGTATATATACACACCTGTTCTGAAAGGCCCCAGAGTCTGCAACACCACTAAGCAAGGGGCACCACCAAGCAAGCAGCACCATGAAGACCAAGGAGCTCTCCAAACAGGTCAGGGACAAAGTTGTGGAGAAGTACAGATCAGGGTTGGGTTATAAAAAAATATCAGAAACGTTGAACATCCCACAGAGCACCATTAAATCCATTATTTAAAAAAGGGAAAGAATATGGCACCACAACAAACCTGCCAAGAGAGGGCCGCCCACCAAAACTCACGGACAAGGCAAGGAGAGCGTTAATCAGAGAGGCAACAAAGAGACCAAAGATAACCCTGAAGGAGCTGCAAAGCTCCACAGCGGAGATTGGGGTATCTGTCCATAGGACCACTTTAAGCTGTACACTCCACAGAGCTGGGCTTTACGGAAGAGTGGCCAGAAAAAAGCCATTGCTTAAAGAAAAAAATAAGCAAACATGTTTGGTGTTCGCCAAAAGGCATGTGGGAGACTTCCCAAACATATGGAGACTAAAATTGAGCTTTTTGGCCATTAAGGAAAACGCTATGTCTGGCGCAAACCCAACACCTCTCATCACCCCGAGAACACCATCCCCACAGTGAAGCATGGTGGTGGTGGCAGCATCATGCTGTGGGGATGTTTTTCATCGGCAGGGACTGGGAAACTGGTCAGAATTTAAGGAATGAGGGAAACCTGTTTCAGTCTTCCAGAAGTTTGAGACTGGGAAGGAGGTTCACCTTCCAGCAGGACAATGACCCTAAGCATACTGCTAAAGCAACACTTGAGTGGTTTAAGGGGAAACATTTAAATATCTTGGAATGGCCTAGTCAAATAGTTATGCACGCTCAAGTCTTCAGTTTTTTTGTCTTATTTCTTGTTTGTTTCACAAGAAAAAATATTTTGCATCTTCAAAGTGGTAGGCATGTTGTGTAAATCAAATGATACAAACCCCCCAAAAAATCCATTTAATTCCAGGTTGTAAGGCAACAAAATAGGAAAAATGCCAAGGGGGGTGAATACTTTCGCAAGCCACTGTAATGCTTAACCTTAACTCTGAAACCTTAAGGTTAATATTAACTCTGAAATCTTACGGTTAGACATTAACTCTGAAATCTTAATGCCTAACTTTAAGATTTCATAGTTAATGTCTAACCTTAAGATTTCAGAGTTAATATTAACCTTAAGGTTTCAGAGTTAAGGTTAAGCATTACAGTGGCTTGCGAAAGTATTCACCCCCCTTGGCATTTTTCCTATTTTGTTCATGCCTAAACTTAACCCTAACTTTAATAATTCGGAGTTAATGCCTAAACCTAATCTTAAACACTTTGAAATTTGACATTTGAGAAACATGGATGAACGTCTAATTCCGAGAGCTTGTGTTGGCTAAATCACTCCAACAAGGATGGCTGTTTCAGTGGTTCACATCACATTCCTCTTGAGATCTTTAGGCTTAAGTCTAAACCAAGTGAATTTCTGTTTCCCTGTGTTGTGCACTCCTCTGCCTGGTACAATGACTCCTGATTGCATTGGAAGTTAACAACAAGCACAGTGCATTACAACGGCCAGCTAGGGACCCGTTTAATTCAAACCCATCCATCTAAGATGCATGTTTTATGTTTGCAATGTAGGGTAATGTGTCTCCTTCGCCTCCGCAACACAGCAATAACAAACTGAAAACGTATAGCAGATCTTGTGTAATTAAACCTATTTTGAAACTTTTTTAAAATGAATTAAAGTGTCTGTGGGGGTATTTAAAAGCTCACTGTAACGTCAAGTCATGACCTCCCACTGTTCTGCTGGGACGTTTTAAAGCTCACTGTAACGTCAAGTCATGACCTCCCACTGTTCTGCTGGGACGTTTTAAAGCTCACTGTAACGTCAAGTCATGACCTCCCACTGTTCTGCTGGGACGTTTTAAAGCTCACTGTAACGTCAAGTCATGACCTCCCACTGTTCTGCTGGGACGTTTTAAAGCTCACTGTAACGTCAATCATGACCTCCCACTGTTCTGCTGGGATGTTTTAAAGCTCACTGTAACGTCAAGTCATGACCTCCCACTGTTCTGCTGGGACGTTTTAAAGCTCACTGTAACGTCAAGTCATGACCTCCCACTGTTCTGCTGGGACGTTTTAAAGCTCACTGTAACGTCAAGTCATGACCTCCCACTGTTCTGCTGTTGACAAGTGGCGGGGTGTGCCCATGTTATTTTTCAAATCCTAGATTGCCCCTTTAAAATATCAAATGTTTGTTTTTAGTCTTGGAGTGCAGGCATGAATCCCTAATGCCCTTTAAATGAGTTGTAACTCGTTCTGTCTCGTCCCACCCAGCAGAACAGACCTATAGACCCGGGCCAGTCAGGATCAGAGAGAATTAACTAGTCCTGATGTTGATTGAAACTCTCTATTTGTTTTCACTGTGTACCTCCCTGATGGGGCGGCATAGCTCAGAGGGGTTTAGGTTGTGTGTGAGTGTATAGTCTGCGTGTGTGTGTGTGTGTGTGCACACGTGTGAGCCAAGTCGATGTGCCCACGTTAGTGTGTGTTTGTGGGTGGGTGTGTGACAGGAAGCCTGCTCCGCTGGCTCCTCCGTGGGTGAGTTGTGTGTGTGAAGTTGTGGCTGGGGCCCCAGTAAGGGCAGGAATAATATTCATAAGCAATCACAGCACACACACACACTCTTCTCTGCCCTCGGGATAATCTACCCGATCTGTTTGTTTTTCCAAAAATGTTTTACTCAGACAAAATCTATCTCATACATCTCTCTTTCTCTCTCTCTCTGTCTCTCTCTCTGTCTCTCTCTCTCTCTCTCTCTCTCTCTCTCTCTCTCTCTCTCTCTCTCTCTCTCTCTCTCTCTCTCTCTCTCTCTCAATTTAAGGGCTTTATTGGCATGGGAAACATATGTTTACATTGCCAAAGCAAGTGAAATACATAATAAACAAAAGTGAAATAAAACATTAACAGTAAACATTACACTCAGAAAAGTTCCAAAAGAATAAAGACATTTCAAATGTCATATTATGTCTATATACAGTGTTGTAACGATGTGCAAATAGTTAAAGTACAAATGGGAAAATAAATAAACATAAATATGGGTTGTATTTACAATGGTGTTTGTTCTTCACTGGTTGCCCTTTTCTTGTGGCAACAGGTCACAAATCTTGCTGCTGTGATGGCACACTGTGGTATTTCACCCAATAGATATGGGAGTTTATCAAAATTGGATTTGTTTTCAAACTCTTTGTGGGTCTGTGTAATCTGAGGGAAATATGTGTCTCTAATATGGTCATACATTTGGCAGGAGGTTAGGAAGTGCGGCTCAGTTTCCACCTCATTTTGTGGGCAGTGTGCACATAGCCTGTCTTCTCTTGAGAGCCAGGTCTGCCTTCGGCGGCCTTTCTCAATAGCAAGGCTATGCTCACTGAGTCTGTACATAGTCAAAGATTTCCTTAATTTTGGGTCAGTCACAGTGGTCAGGTATTCTGCCACTGTGTACTCTCTGTTTAGGGCTAAATAGCATTCTAGTTTGCTCTGTTTTTTTATAAATTCTTTCCATAGTGTCAAGTAATTATCTTTTTGTTTTCTCATGATTTGGTTGGGTCTAATTGTGTTGCTGTCCTGGGGCTCTGTGGGGTCTGTTTGTGTTTGTGAACAGATCCCCAGGACCAGCTTGCTTAGGGGACTCTTCTCCAGCTTCATCTCTCTGTAGGTGATGGATTTGTTATGGAAGGTTTGGGAATCGCTTCCTTTTAGGTGGTTGTATAATTTAACGGCTCTTTTCTGGATTTTGATAATTAGCGGGTATCGGCCTAATTCTGCTCTGCATGCATTATTTGGTGTTTTATGTTGTACACTGAGGATATTTTTGCAGAATTCTGCATGCAGAGTCTCAATTTGGTGTTTGTCCCATTTTGTGAATTCTTGGTTGGTGAGCGGACCCCAGACCTCACAACCATAAAGGGCAATGGATTCTATAACTGATTCAAGTATTTTTTGCCAGTTCCTAATTGGTATGTCAAATTTTATGTTCCTTTTGATGGCATAGAAGGCCCTTCTTGCCTTGTCTCTCAGATCATTCACAGCTTTGTGGAAGTTACCTGTGGTGCTGATGTTTAGGCCGAGGTATGTATAGTTTTTTGTGTGCTCTAGGGCAACGGTGTCTAGATGGAATTTGTATTTGTGGTCCTGGCAACTGGACCTTTTTTGGAACACCATTATTTTTGTCTTACTGAGATTTACTGTCAAGGCCCAGGTCTAACAGAATCTGTGCAGAAGATCTAGGTGCTGCTGTAGGCCCTCCTTGGTTGGTGACAGAAGCACC
>NW_028158374.1:0-50000 GCF_964263955.1 Coregonus lavaretus
GACAGACAGAGACAGACAGACAGAGACAGACAGACAGAGACAGACAGACAGAGACAGACAGACAGAGACAGACAGACAGAGACAGACAGACAGAGACAGACAGACAGACAGAGACAGACAGACAGAGACAGACAGAGACAGACAGACAGAGACAGACAGACAGAGACAGACAGACAGAGACAGACAGACAGAGACAGACAGACAGAGACAGAGAGAGAGAGAGGGGGAGAGAGAGATGAGAGAGATGAGGGAGGAGAGAGAGAGATAGAAGAGAGAGGGGAGAGAGAGAGATAGAGAGAGAGAGGGGGAGAGAGAGAGAGAGCGGGGGAGAGAGAGAGAGAGAGGGAGGAGAGAGAGATGAGGGAGGAGAGAGAGATGAGGGAGGAGAGAGAGATGGGGGGGAGAGAGAGATGAGGGGGGAGAGAGAGATGAGGGGGGAGAGAGAGATGAGGGGGGAGAGAGAGATGAGGAGGAGAGAGATGAGGGAGGAGAGAGAGATGAGGGAGGAGAGAGAGATGAGGGAGGAGAGAGATGAGGGAGGAGAGAGAGATGAGGGAGGAGAGAGAGATGAGGGAGGAGAGAGAGATGAGGGAGGAGAGAGAGATGAGGGAGAGAGAGATGAGGGGGGAGAGAGAGATGAGGGGGGAGAGAGAGATGAGGGGGGAGAGAGAGATGAGGGGGGAGAGATATGAGGGAGGAGAGAGAGATGAGGGGGGAGCCAGACAGAAAGAGGGAGGAGAGAGAGATGAGGGGGAGAGAGAGATGAGGGGGGAGAGAGAGATGAGGGGGGAGCCAGACAGAAAGAGGGAGGAGAGAGAGATGAGGGGGAGAGAGAGATGAGGGGGGAGAGAGAGATGAGGGGGGAGAGAGAGATGAGGGGGGAGAGAGAGATGAGGGGGGAGCCAGACAAAGAGAGCGGAGAAGTTTATCATGAGTTAGTATAGTCTTAACAAATAAACATGTTATCACACCCCAACACAGACCCCCAGTTATCACACCCCAACACAGACACCCCCAGTTATCACACCCCAACACAGACACACGCCTCCTCACCGCCAGTTATCACACCCAACACAGACACACACCTCCTCACCCCCAGTTATAACACCCCAACACAGACACACACCTCCTCACCCCCAGTTATCACACCCCAACCCAGACCCCAGTTATCACACCCCAACCCAGACACACGCCTCCTCACCCCCAGTTATCACACCCCAACACAGACACACACCTCCTCACCCCAGTTATCACACCCCAACACAGACGCACGCCTCCTCACCCCCAGTTATCACACCCAACACAGACACACGCCTCCTCACCCCCAGTTATCACACCCAACACAGACACACGCCTCCTCAACCCCAGTTATCACACCCCAACACAAGACACACGCCTCCTCACCGCCAGTTATCACACCCCAACCCAGACACACGCCTCCTCACCCCAGCCCAGACACACGCCTCCTCACCCCAACCCAGACACACGCCTCCTCACCCCAGCCCAGACACACGCCTCCTCACCCCAACCCAGACACACGCCTCCTCACCCCCAGTTATCACACCCAACCCAGACACACGCCTCCTCACCCCCAACCCAGACACACGCCTCCTCACCCCAACACAGACACACGCCTCCTCACCCCAGCCCAGACACACGCCTCCTCACCCAACCCAGACACACGCCTCCTCACCCCCAACCCCGACACACGCCTCCCCACCCCAACACAGACACACGCCTCCTCACCCCCAACCCAGACACACGCCTCCTCACCCCAACCCAGACACACGCCTCCTCACCCCCAGTGCAGGGAAGCTGGTCTCGTCCCGTAGCTCCATCTCCAGCAGGGCCAGGTCTCTCTGTTCCTCCTGTCTGGCTAGACGCTGTGCCTCGGACAGACCAAACGCTGCAGCCTCCGACATAGTGCTGGAGGATGGCCTCCTATAATATAATAATAATAATAATAATAATAATATCACCTCCTAACACACAGTTAATAACCATACACATATTCATACACAAATTAATTCTCTCCAGTGGCCATATGAGTGTCTATATATGTATATATCAAACTAAGAATGCTACACTTTCTGTAGTCCAAAGGGTTAGGGGGAAAAAAACTATTCAGAATGTGATGGGACTTCTACCCCTACTATCCACTGATGGGACTTCTACCCCTACTATCCACTGATGGGACTTCTACCCCTACTATCCACTAATGGGACTTCTATCCACTGATGGGACTTCTACCCCTACTATCCACTGATGGGACTTCTACCCCTACTATCCACTGATGGGACTTCTACCCCTACTAGACACTGATGGGACTTCTACCCCTACTAGACACTGATGGGACTTCTATCCCTACTATCCACTGATGGGACTTCTATCCCTACTATCCACTGATGGGACTTCTGTCCCTACTATCACTGATGGGACTTCTACCCTACTATCCACTGATGGGACTTCTACCCCTACTATCCACTGATGGGACTTCTACCCCTACTATCCACTGATGGGACTTCTACCCCTACTATCCACTGATGGACTTCTACCCCTACTATCCACTGATGGGACTTCTACCCCTACTATACACTGATGGGACTTCTACCCCTACTATCCACTGATGGGACTTCTACCCCTACTATCCACTGATGGGACTTCTGTCCCTACTATCCACTGATGGGACTTCTGTCCCTACTATCCACTGATGGGACTTCTACCCCTACTATCCACTGATGGGACTTCTACCCTACTATCCACTGATGGGACTTCTGTCCCTACTATCCACTGATGGGACTTCTACCCCTGCTATCCACTGATGGGACTTCTACCCTACTATCCACTGATGGGACTTCTACCCCTACTATCCACTGATGGGACTTCTGTCCCTACTATCCACTGATGGGACTTCTACCCCTACTATCCACTGATAGGACTTCTACCCCTACTATCCACTGATGGGACTTCTACCCCTACTATCCACTGATGGGACTTCTATCCCTACTATCCACTGATGGGACTTCTACCCCTGCTATCCACTGATGGGACTTCTACCCCTACTATCCACTGATGGGACTTCTACCCTACTATCCACTGATGGGACTTCTACCCCTACTATCCACTGATGGGACTTCTACCCTACTATCCACTGATGGGACTTCTACTATCCACTGATGGGACTTCTACCCCTACTATCCACTGATGGGACTTCTACCCCTACTAGACACTGATGGGACTTCTACCCCTACTATCCACTGATGGGACTTCTACCCCTACTATCCACTGATGGGACTTCTACCCCTGCTATCCACTGATGGGACTTCTATCCCTACTATCCACTGATGGGACTTCTACCCCTACTATCCACTGATGGGACTTCTACCCCTACTATCCACTGATGGGACTTCTACTATCCACTGATGGGACTTCTACCCCTACTATCCACTGATGGGACTTCTACCCCTACTAGACACTGATGGGACTTCTACCCCTACTATCCACTGATGGGACTTCTACCCCTACTATCCACTGATGGGACTTCTACCCCTACTATCCACTGATGGGACTTCTACCCCTACTATCCACTGATGGGACTTCTACTATCCACTGATGGGACTTCTACCCCTGCTATCCACTGATGGGACTTCTACCCCTACTATCCACTGATGGGACTTCAACCCCTCCTATCCACTGATGGGACTTCTACCCCTACTAGACACTGATGGGACTTCTACCCCTACTATCCACTGATGGGACTTCTACCCCTACTATCCACTGATGGGACTTCTACCCCTACTAGACACTGATGGGACTTCTACCCCTACTATCCACTGATGGGACTTCTACCCCTACTATACACTGATGGGACTTCTACCCCTACTAGACACTGATGGGACTTCTATCCAGACTGACCATTTAGTCACATTTTGAGACCCTTTGACTTAGCTGTGAAAGTAAAATGTTTAAATTGGTTGAATGGGTGTGAGCTTCACAAAAGTAATTTTTAATTATTATTTTTTTAAGGCTAAAACCCTGATCTGGTCAAACAGTAGAGTGCATTATCCTCATGATGACTGTTTATGAAAGTGCCTGCCTGCATGGGCCTGTTTCGCTGGGGCCTGCTGTGGTGTCGAGACAGACATTCTCTCCCCTCTACGGGGGGGGAAAACATTTTTCCTGGAGAAAAAAGGTGTTCTGATGATATAACATTTTAAAAATCCAATTGCTGCCGTGACTTTGAGATACGGAGCGTGCAAAAATGATTACGCGCATTGCCACTGCGATTGCATAGGCCTCAGGTGGTAAATTAGCCCCAAATAAACTAGCCTGTGATTACAGTGCATAGAGATGCAGGCAAATTCATCAAAATAATATATACACACTACCGTTCAAAAGTTTGGGGTCACTTAGAAATGTCCTTGTTTTCCACGAAAACATACATGACATTAGTTTGAATATGAAATATAGCAAAATGAATAGGAAATGTAGTCATTGACAACGTTAGAAATAATGATTTTTTAATTGAAATAATAAGTGTCCTTCAAACTTTGCTTTCGTCAAAGAATCCACCATTTGCAGCAATTACAGTCTTGCAAACCTTTGGCATTCTAGTTGTCAATTTGTTGAGGTAATCTGAAGAGATTTCACCCCATGCTTCCTGAAGCACCTCCCACAAGTTGGATTGGCTTGATGGGCACTTCTTACGTACCATACGGTCAAGCTGCTCCCACAACAGCTCAATAGGGTTGAGATCCGGTGACTGTGCTGGCCACTCCATTATAGACAGAATACCAGCTGACTGCTTCTTCCCTAAATAGTTATTGCATAGTTTGGAGCTGTGCTTTGGGTCATTGTCCTGTTGTAGGAGGAAATTGGCTCCAATCAAGCACCGTCCACAGGGTATGGCATGGCGTTGCAAAATGGAGTGATAGCCTTCCTTCTTCAAGATCCCTTTTACCCTGTACAAATCTCCCACTTTACCACCACCAAAGCACCCCCAGACCATCACATTGCCTCCACCATGCTTGACAGATGGCATCAAGCACTCCTCCAGCATCTTTTCATTTGGTCTGCGTCTCACAAATGTTCTTCTTTGTGATCAGATCACCTCTAACTTCGATTCGTCTGTCCATAACACTTTTTTCCAATCTTCCTCTGTCCAGTGTCTGTGTTCTTTTGCCCATCTTAATCTTTTCTTTTTATTGGCCAGTCTGAGATATGGCTTTTTCTTTGCATCTCTGCCTAGAAGGTCAGCATCCCGGAGTCACCTCTTCACTGTTGACGTTGAGACTGGTGTTTTGCGGGTACTATTTAATGAAGCTGCCAGTTGAGGACCTGTGAGGCGTCTGTTTCTGAAACTAGACACTAATGTATTTGTCCTCTTGCTCAGTTGTGCACCGGGGCCTCCCACTCCTCTTTCTATTCTGGTTAGAGCCAGTTTGCGCTGTTCTGTGAAGGGAGTAGTCCACAGCGTTGTATGAGATCTTCAGTTTCTTGGCAATTTCTCGCATGGAATAGCCTTCATTTCTTAGAACAAGAATAGACTGACGAGTTTCAGAAGGAAGTTACTGGTTTCTGACCATTTTGAGACTGTAATCAAACCCACAATTGCTGATGCTCCAGATACAGTGGGGGAAAAAAGTATTTAGTCAGCCACCAATTGTGCAAGTTCTCTCACTTAAAAAGATGAGAGGCCTGTAATTTTCATCATAGGTACACATGAAAGTTCACATGCGCCAGTAGGTATTTCTGCCAAAAAAAATACATTTAGATAAAAACAATTATGTTTACATTAAAATGCAGCTCCTGTGAAGTAGACATACGCCTAGTTTCCTGAGGTCCCACAGTTGACAGTGCATGTCAGAGCAAAAACCAAGCCATGAGGTCAAAGGAATTGTCCGTAGAGCTCCAAGACAAGATTGTGTCGAGGCACAGATCTGGGGAAGGGTACCAAAACATTTCTGTGGCATTGAAGGTCCCCAAGAACACAGTGGCCTCCATCATTCTTAAATGGAAGAAGTTTGGAACCACCAAGACTCTTCCTAGAGCTGTTCGCCAGGCCAAAATGAGCAATCGGGGGAGAAGGGCCTTGGTCTGGGAGGTGACCAAGAACCCGATGGTTACTCTGACAGAGCTCCAGAGTTCCTCTGTGGAGATGGAAGAACCTTCCAGAAGGACAACCATCTCTGCAGCACTACACCAATCAGGCCTTTATGATAGAGTGGCCAGACAGAAGCCACTCCTCAGTAAAAGGCACATGACAGCCCGCTTGGAGTTTGCCAAAAGGCACCTAAAGGACTCTCAGACCATGAGAAAGAAGATTCTCTGGTCTGATGAAAACAAGATTGAACTCTTTGGCCTGAATGCCAAGCGTCACGTCTGGAGGAAACCTGGCACCATCCCTACGGTGAAGCATGGTGGTGGCAGCATCATGCTGTGGAGATGTTTTTCAGTGGCAGGGACTGGGAGACTAGTCAGGATCGAGGGAAAGATGAACAGAGCAAAGTACAGAGAGATCCTTGATGAAAACCTGCTCCAGAGCGCTCAGGACCTCAGACTGGGGCGAAGATTCACCTTCCAACAGGACAACGACCCTAAGCACACAGCCAAGACAACGCAGGACTGGCTTCGGGACAAGTCTCTGAATGTCCTTGAGTGGCCCAGCCAGAGCCCGGACTTGAACCCAATCGAATATCTCTGGAGAGACCTGAACATAGCTGTGCAGCGACGCTCCCCATCCAACCTGACATAGCTTGAGAGGATCTGCAGAGAAGAATGGGAGAAACTCCCCAAATACAGGTGTGCCAAGCTTTGTAGCGTCATACCCAAGAAGTCTCAATGCTGTTATCGCTGCCAAAGGTGCTTTCAACAAAGTACTGAGTAAAGGGTCTGAATACTTATTTTTAATAAATTAGCAAAAATGTATAAAAACCTGTTTTTGCTTTGTCATTATGGGGTATTGTGTCAAGATTGATGAGGGGAAAAAACAATTTTTTTTTTTTTTTAAACATTTCAGAATAAGGCTGTAACGTAACAAAATACTTTCCGAATGCACTGTAACTCTCTACTGCAGCTAGTGGTGGTTTTTTCCATCTAAGATCGGTGTAAAAGTTTAGTATTGGGGTCCAGACAGACCTGGGTTGAGGTGGGGGGTGCTCCTGACCCCTCCCTCCTCTACGGTGGCCTGTGGGGGCCAAGAGTGCTGCTTGTGGACACCACGCCCAACGCTGTGGGAGGGGCCTTTTGCCTGAGAGACAGGCAGCGTTTCCGACGGCGAAGGATTTCCTGACCTCCTCCCTCCTCCCCTGCCCTCCCACTCTGGGGGGGGGGGGAAGAGAGAGAGAGAGAGAGAGAGAGAGAGAGAGAGAGAGAGAGAGAGAGAGAGAGAGAGAGAGAGAGAGAGAGAGAGAGAGAGAGAGAGAGAGAGAGAGAGAGAGAGAGAGAGAGAGGAGAGAGAGAGAGAGAGAGAGAGAGAGAGAGAGAGAGAGAGAGAGAGAGAGAGAGACAGAGAGAGACAGAGAGAGACAGAGACAGAGACAGAGAGACAGAGACAGAGAGAAGGTGGGAGAGAGAGAGAGAGAGAAGGTGGGAGAGAGAGAGAGAGAGAAGGTGGGATAGAGAGAGAGGGAGAGAGAGAGAGAAGGTGGGATAGAGAGAGAAGGTGGGATAGAGAGAGAGAGAGAGAGAGGAGAGAGAGAGAGAGACAGAGAGAGAGACAGAGAGAGAGAGACAGAGAGAGAGAGACAGAGACACAGAGACACAGAGAGACAGAGAGAAGAGTTGAAGTTTTCAACTGTTGTACCAACAGAACACAGCTCATTCTAAAACAAATATATTCTAGAACACAAGAGAGATCGATCAAAGACTGATTGCAGGAAAAAGTTATTCATGAACACTGTTGGGACGATGCAAGAGGTTTCAAAGTTAGTGGCTAGGGGACATGTTTAAGGCACTTACCAAAGACTAGGGGTCTAGGGGACAGGTGTAGGGTCCTTACCAGGGTGTGGAGTGGAGACGTTGTTCAGTCTCTTTCCGTCTCGGGTCACCGTGCTCCAGGACGTCGTCTCGTCTGTGGGGGGCCGCAGATTCCAGAGGGATACAGAGCGTCTGGACACATTCACACACACGATAAAACATGACAGGGTAAAGCCCAGAACAACGATAAAACATGACAGGGTAAAGCCCAGAACAACTATAAAACATGACAGGGTAAAGCCCAGAACAACTATAAAACATGACAGGGTAAAGCCCAGAACAACTATAAAACATGACAGGGTAAAGCCCAGAACAACTATAAAACATGACAGGGTAAAGCCCAGAACAACTATAAAACATGACAGGGTAAAGCCCAGAACAACTATAAAACATGACAGGGTAAAGCCCAGAACAACTATAAAACATGACAGGGTAAAGCCCAGAACAACTATAAAACATGACAGGGTAAAGCCCAGAACAACTATAAAACATGACAGGGTAAAGCAGAGAACAAAAATCCTATAAAAAGGAGAGAGATGACCTACTTCCTGCCCAGTTCCTCTATGAAGACAGTGACGGGCCCGTTGTCAGGCGACACTTCCTGGATGTAGGCGCCATAGTAACGGCCACCGTTGTCAAGGCGAACCTAGAGGGGGCGGGGCAGAACAACTACACTATCAGAGAGCATCCACACAAAACACAGTCAGCGGAGTGAAGACCTCTCACACACCGTACCTTGCACTTGTCTCCCACGGTGTACTGCATCCCAGCAGCGATGCAGAAATCCAGCTTTTGCTGAGCTGAAACAGGAAATAACCAAGTTAGAACAGGTGAACAAAATCCCCATGACACCACCACTCAATACAAACACAGGTACCAAGGTTATTATAGTAAATGAAAACTGAAACTAAAATAAACTAAAATGGAAAAACAATTCAGCCAAATAAAAACAAACTATACTGAAACTATCTTTGACTGCAAAACTAACTCAAATAAAAACCACCATTTTTTCCTAGCGTCTGAATCCGGCAGGTAAATGCTGCCAGTAGATGGCGATATTTCAAATAGGCCTAGCTATTACTAGCTAACAGGGATGAAATCCGAGGGCGTCCACTGAGCGTGACTGGGCCAGGCTTGAGCAGCTGGTGAAGTCGCAGGAGCCGTTCGCAAATCCACACCGACCAAACTTCAAAACTAACAGCCAATCGCCTGTCTGATGTGGTGCCGTGCCTTCTCACCCTTGGAGGCACACTTGCATTCAAACTACTGTCGCAAAACAGTTGGCACAGGTCCTCCTGAAGGTCACTGCGTGAGCGCTTCGCATGCATACTGAATCCCCTTGCAGCCAACTTCCAAGTGTGTCTCTGGCACTTCCCATAAGAGAGATGGAGCCACTGATCAGAGAAGAAAAAGTATTTTGTACTTCAGCAAATCAGAGAGTACAGCCGTGGCGCAGAAGGACCCCAGGAAGATGCCAGCACGATGAATCCAGCAAGCATCTCGACCACAGTCCTTCAGAAATATAGCTTCCTCGCATCAAAGATAGTGTCCGAGGTCACTGTCCAGCCGGAGGGTCAACCAGGCGGGGCATTAAGTGCCTCGTGTGAGCTGTGGAAATACCCGGAAGAGGTAAAGGGAGGCATGTTGACCGAGTTGTTTATCCAAAGCGGTGCCTTGTCACACTGGATCTGTTTTCTACCACCGCACCCCAAGTGTTCGTGGAGAGAATATTCTGTGTCTGTGGACAACTTGTCATCAGGCTTGAGAAACCGAACGACCACCTCTCTGGAATGCAGTCTCTTAAATAATACACCAGAAAATCATGTTTGGATGAACAGAAGTGCACACACACACACACACACACACACACACACAAAACTGTTAAACTGAAAGATTTGTGAAGAATTGTTGTATTGCAGCCGTTTTTATGAACCCTTTTTGAAGGGGTTAGTCAGTGATACATGTTTAATATTACATAAACACAACATGTCATGACCGTAAACTGACAACTGAATTTCAAATAAAAACAGAATAGAAATAAAAAGTAATATTAAATCACTAAACTACACTATATTGCCCAAAGTATGTGGTCACCCTTTCAAATTAGTGGATTTGGCTATTTCAGCCACACCCGTTGCTGACAGGTCCATAAAATCGAGCACACAGCCATGCAATCTCCATAGACAAACATTGGCAGTAGAATGGCCTCACTGAAGAGCTCAGTGACTTTCAACGTGGCACCGTCATAGGATGACACCTTTCCAACAAGTCAGTTCGTCAAATTTCTGCCCTGCTAGAGCTGCCCCGGTCAACTGTAAGTGCTGTTATTGTGTAGTGGAAATGTCTAGGAGCAACAACGGCTCAGCCGCGAAGTGGTAGGCCACACAAGCTCACAGAACGGGACCGCCGAGTGCTGAGGCGTGTAGAAATCGTCTGTCCTCCGTTGCAACACTCACTACAGAGTTCCAATCTGCCTCTGGAAGCAACGTCAGCACAAGAACTGTTCATCGGGAGCTTCATGAAATGGGTTTCCATGGCTGAGGAGCCGCATACAAGCCTAAGATCACCATGTACAATGCCAAGCGTCGGCTGGAGTGGTGTAAAGCTCACCGCCATTGGACTCTGGACCAGTGTAAACGCGTTTATCTGGAGTGATGAATCACGCTTCACCATCTGGCAGTCCGACGGACAAATCTGGGTTTGGTGGATGCCATGAAAACACTACCTGCCCCAATGCATAGTGCCAACTGTAAAGTTTGGTGGAGGAGGAATAATGGTCTGGGGCTGTTTTTCATGGTTCGGGCTAGGCCCCTTAGTTCCAGTGAAGGGAAATCTTAACGCTACAGCATACAATGACGTTCTAGACGATTCTGTGCTTCCAACTTTGTTGCAACAGTTTGGGGAAGGCCCTTTCCTGTTTCAGCATTACAATGCCCCCGAGCACAAAGCGAGGTCCATTCAGATATGGTTTGTCGAGATCGGTGTGGAAGAACTTGACTGGCCTGCACAGAGCCCTTACCTCAACCCCATCTAACACCTTTGGGATGAATTGGAACGCCGACTGCGAGCCAGGCCTTATCGTCCAACATCAGTGCCCGACCTCACTAATGCTCTTGTGGCTGAATGGAAGCAAGACCCTGCAGCAATGTTCCAACATCTAGTGGAAAGCCTTCCCAGAAGAGTGGAGGCTGTTATAGCAGCAAAGACCAACTCTTTTAAATGATCGAATCCTTCTTGATGTAATTGGATTTGGATTAAAATAAAGTATTTTAAAATGTACCTCTCTTGGACTTCACCCAGACATCGTACTCTGTGTTTCTGTAGAGAAAGGGGTTGAGAGAACGTCTGACCCTGTTGGAGAGGGGTTGGCCTCTACCTCCTCCACTCTGAAACACACACAGAAATAACCAATCAATAAGCAACCAATAACCAATCAATAAGCAACCAATAACCAATCAATAAGCAACCAATAACCAATCAATAAGCAACCAATAACCAATCAATAAGCAACCAATAACTAGAGATGTGACAAATGGACAATTCTGCTTAACATTTAAACTGCCATAAAAAAAAAAAAAATTGTTTCCAGTTAAAACGATAAGGAAAAAAATGATAAAATTACACGTCAATTCACAGAATAATGGTCCTATTACATATGCAGTTTATTAGGTACACCCATCTAGTACCGGGTCGGACCCCTTTTCCTCCAGAACAGCCAGAATTCTTCTGGGCATTCTACAAGGTGTCGGAAACCTTCCACAGGAATGTTGGTCCATGCTGACGCAATGGCATCACACTGTTGCCACAGATGGGACGGTGGTACATTCATGCTGCGAACAGCCCGTTAGCTTGCACTGTTCTCGCCGTTCTCCTTCAACGTTCGCTCATCAACGAGCTGTCGTCGCCCACAGGACTGCCGCTGACTGGATGTTTTTTTTGTTACTGTGGTACAAGAGGGGCACCAACAATCATACCACGCTCAAAGTCGCTTAGGTCACTCGTTTTGCCCACGTTCAATCCAACAGTAACTGAATGCCTTGATGCCTGTCTGCCTGCTTTACATAACAAGCCACAGCCACCTGACTCACTGTCTGTAGGAGCGATGTGTTAATAAAAGTTCATTTGTGGAATTTCTTTCCTTCTTAATGCGTTTGTCACTAGCCCATTCAAGTTTAACATCCTTATCATTTATCGCTAGGAAGCTCTTTGCCACCTTCTCCTCCCTGCTGAACCATCAGATCCCCCTCTCCACCCTCTCCGAGTTGGGCATCTCCGGCGCGGCTCACTCCTGGATTGCGTCCTACCTGACCGGTCGCTCCTACCAAGTGGCGTGGCGAGAAGCTGTCTCCGCACCACGTGCTCTCACCACTGGTGTCCCCCAGGGCTCAGTTCTAGGCCCTCTCCTATTCTCGCTATATACCAAGTCACTTGGCTCCGTCATATCCTCACATGGCCTCTCCTATCATTGCTACGCAGACGACACACAACTAATCTTCTCCTTTCCCCCTTCTGATAACCAGGTGGCAAATCGCATCTCTGCATGTCTGACAGACATATCAGTGTGGATGACGGATCACCACCTCAAACTGAACCTCGGCAAGACGGAGCTGCTCTTCCTCCCGGGGAAGGAGTGCCCGTTCCATGATCTCACCATCACGGTTGACAACTCCGTTGTGTCCTCCTCCCAGAGTGCAAAGAGCCTTGGCGTGACCCTGGACAACACCCTGTCGTTCTCCGCTAACATCAAGGCGGTGATCCGATCCTGCAGGTTCATGCTCTACAACAGGGGTGTCAAACGTACGGCCCGCGGGCCGGATCAGGCCCGCAAACGGGTTTAATCCGGCCCGCGAGATGATAAAAAATAAAAATAAAAAAAAACTGCTGTTCCAATTGCGTCCACTGGATGGCGCAATAGCAATTGTGTTAAGCAAGCAAACTGTTTATACCGGGGCAGAGCAAGTAGGTCAAGCACGTGCAGCCAATGAGCTACTTTGTTTTGCCCGCGATATTTATTACGGCTTCTACTTTTAACATGATGTGCTTTGGCACCCTCATTGCCCCAATATGTCTCTGTCAAAAAATAGAAAAGTGGACGCAGAGTGCAGAGTGTTCCAAGAAAAATGGTCATCCTTCTATTTATTCACGGAATTGAATGGGAAAGCTGTATGTTTGGTGTGTTCAGAGCATGTTGCAGTGCTGAAAGAATATAACCTTCGTCGCCACTATGTGAGTCTTCATGCCGACAAATATGACAACTTTCAAGGACAGCGGAGATGAGAGAAGGTGAATGAACTGTTGGCGGGTCTGAAGAAACAGCAGTCTGTGTTTACTCACAGCCGAGACATCAGTGACGCTGCAGTGAAAGCTAGCTACCTCATTGCTAATGAAATCGCAGTGGCTTCAAAACCATTTAGTGAGGGTGAATTTGTAAAAACATGCATGATGAAGGCAGCGGAGATTGTGTGCCCTGAAAAGCGGAAGGCTTTTGCAAATATCAGCCTGACAAGAAACACAGTTGCAGACAGGATTTCCGATCTTTCAGTGGATTTGGACAGCCAGTTGAAGGAAAAAGTAAAGTCATTTATTGCGTTTTCGGTTGCAATTGATGAAAGCACGGACATTACAGATGTTGCACAACTGGCCATTTTCATCCGCGGAGTTGATGACACATTGACCGTCACCGAGGAGTTCGTGGAGTTGGTGCCGATGACAGATACAACGACAGCAGCTGATATTTTTACCGCAATCGTCGGCGCGCTGGACAGGGTCGGAGTGGACTGGTCCCGCGCTGTCAGCCTGGCTACAGATGGTGCGCCCTCAATGATCGGGAAAAAAGCAGGTGTTGTGACAAAGTTCAGAGAGAAAGTGCAATCTGCAAATGGAGGACGTGATTTTTTGACTTTTCACTGTATTTTGCACCAGGAGGCTTTGTGTTGCAAGTCATTAAAGATGGATAACGTCATGAAGGTGGTCATCCAAACTGTTAATTTCATCCGATCCAGAAGCCTGAATCACCGTCAGTTTGACAGCCTTCTCAGAGAGAAAGACCACATCTATGGCCTGCCATACCACACGGAGGTAAGATGGTTAAGCCGAGGTGCTGTGCTGAGGCGTTTCTTTGATTTACGAGAAGAAATTGAACAGTTCATGGAAGAAAAGGTCAAACCAGTGTTAGAATTTCATTCCGCAGAATGGATGCAGGACCTTGCATTTATGGTGGATGTTACAGAGCACCTGAATAACTTGAACAAACAGCTGCAAGGGCGCAACAAAGTTCATTATTTTTATCTACATTTCTGCCTGAGAAATGACACCCTGATATAGTTCTGTGATCTGTGAAACAGTTCTGTGAATCACTGAGGCATTGTGTGTTTGTGTGTTCTTTTTCTTTAGAATTTTCAAATAAACTTGACGTGTTTTATGATTAATAGTGATGTTGTGCTTGTACTATTTTGGACACACTGTCCTCAGGCTCCAGCTTTATGTTGTATGTTGATCGTATTAAAACAAAGAAAACAATCTGAAGTTGTTGTTTTTAAGTTATATATATACCATGATTTTTCCGGTCCGGCCCACTTGGGAATAGATTTTCCTCCATGTGGCCCCTGAGCTAAAATGAGTTTGACACCCCTGCTCTACAACATTCGGAGAGTACGACCCTGCCTTACACAGGAAGCGACACAGGTCCTAATCCAGGCACTTGTCATCTCCCATCTGGATTACTGCAACTCGCTGTTGGCTGTGCTCCCTGCCTGTGCCATTAAACCCCTACAACTCATCCAGAATGCCGCAGCCCGTCTGTTGTTCAACCTTCCCAAGTTCTCTCACATCATCCCACTCCTCCGCACACTCCACTGGCTTCCAGTTGAAGCTCGCATCTGCTACAAGACCATGGTGCTTGCCTACGGAGCTGTGAGGGGAACGGCACCTCCGTACCTTCAGGCTCTGATCAGTCCCTACACCCAAACGAGGGCATTGCGTTCATCCACCTCTGGCCTGCTGGCCCCCCTACCTCTACGGAAGCACAGTTCCCGCTCAGCCCAGTCAAAACTGTTCGCTGCTCTGGCACCCCAATGGTGGAACAAGCTCCCTCACGACGCCAGGACAGCGGAGTCACTCACCACCTTCCGGAGACACTTAAAACTCCACCTCTTTAAGGAATACATGGGATAGGATAAAGTCATCCTTCTAACCCCCCCTTAACCCACCAAAAAAAAAAACATATTGTAAAGTGGTTGTCCCACTGGCTATAAGGTGAATGCACCAATTTGTAAGTCGCTCTGGATAAGAGCGTCTGCTAAATGACGTAAATGTAAATGTTTGAGCCAATCAGTTGCGTTGTGACAAGGTAGGGGTGGTATACAGAAGTTCGCCCTATTTGGTAAAAGACCAAGTCCATATTATGGCAAGAACAGCTCAAATAAGCAAAGAGAAACGACAGTACATTACTTTAAAAAGTATCCGGAAAATTTCAAGAACTTAGAATGTTTCTTCAAGTGCAGTCGCAAAAACCATCAAGCGCCATGATGAAACTGGCTCTCATGAGGACCGCCACAGGAAAGGAAGACCCAGAGTTACCTCTGCTGCAGAGGATAAGTTCATTAGAGTTACCAGCCTCAGATTGTAGCCCAAATAAATGCTTCACAGAGTTCAAGTAACAGACACATCTCAACATCAACTGTTCAGAGGAGACTGTGTGAATCAGGCCTTCATGGTCAAATTGCTGCAAAGAAACCACTACTAAAGGACACCAATAACAAGAAGAGACTTGCTTGGGCCAAGAAACACGAGCAATGGACATTAAACCGGTGGAAATCTGTCCTTTGGTCTGACAAATCCAAATGTGAGATTTTTGCAGAGTAGGTGAACGGATGATCTCTGCATGTGTAGTTCCCACCGTAAAGCATGGAGGAGGAGGTGTGATGGTGTGGGGGTGCCTTGCTGGTGACACTGTCAGTGATTTACTTAGAATTCAAGTCACACTTAACCAGCATGGCTACCACAGCATTCTGCAGCGATACGCCATCCCATCTGGTTTGGGCTTAGTGGGACTATCATTTGTTTTTCAACAGGACAATGACCCAAAACACACCTCCAGGCTGTGTAAGGGTTATTTGAGAGTGATGGAATAGTGCATCAGATGACCTGGCCTCCACAATCAACCGACCTCAACCCAATTGAGATGGTTTGGGATGAGGGACAAATCAATAACAGATCAATAACACAATAACAGAGATCAATAACCAATCAATAACCCAATAAGAGAGCGCAATACTTGTAGAAAAAGAGAAAGTAGAAACTCTACTGTGTGTGTGTGCTATAGTTACCTTAGTGGTGTGTCCCCTGTGGGCTGCAGGTCCAGCTGGTCCATCCTGGCTCCTGTGGATCACACCGACGTAAAGTCATATTTCCGACTTTTCGGGTTTCCGTTAGGAAATTGCGGCGCCGGACATTTAACCGGCAGCATTTTAAAATTTAACGGACATTTGAGAAATTTACCGGACCCATTTGCTTAACCTCATTAGGGCGTTCAGATATGAATATAGTAAATCATATTAACAGAACGTGCAAAAATCGAGGATGCAACGATGTGCGCGTCCTTCTTACCAAATTCTGATGTGCACTTTGAAGATGTTAGAATAACTGTTTACATTTACTATTTAATAATAATAATAATAATAATAATAATAAACTGAACAAAAAATATAAACGCAACATGTGAAGTGTCGGTACAATGTTTCATGAGCTGAAATATAAGATCCCAGAAATTTTCCACATGCACAAAAAAAGCTTATTTCTCTCAAATCTTGTGTACAAATTTGTTTACATCCCTGTTGGTGAGCATTTCTCCTTTGCCAAGATAGTGCATCCACCTGACAGGTGTGGCATATCAAGAAGCTGATTAAACAGCGTGATCATTACACAGGTGCACCTTGTGCTGGGGACAATAAAAGATCTCTCAAGTTGAGGGAGCGCTCTACCATAAGCCGCCTCCAACGTCGTTTTAAGAGAATTTGGCAGAACGTCCAACCGGCCTCACAACCGCAGATCACATGTAACCACGCCAGCCCAGCACCTCCACATCCAGCTTTGTCACCTGCGGGATCGTCTGAGACCAGCCACCCGGACAGCTGATGAAAACTGTTTTTTTTTTACAACCGAATAATTTCTGCACCAACTGTCAGAAACCGTCTCAGGGAAGCTCATCTGCGTGCTCGTCGTTTTGAGTTTATATTTTTGTTCGGTGTACTTTTCCCTCAGCCAACAAGACGAGTAACGAACAGCAAAATCACTTGCCTACAGTGGGGGAAAAAAGTATTTAGTCAGCCACCAATTGTGCAAGTTCTCCCAATTAAAAAGATGAGAGAGGCCTGTAATTTTCATCATAGGTACACGTCAACTATGACAGACAAAATGAGGGGGAAAAAAATCCAGAAAATCACATTGTAGGATTTTTTATGAATTTATTTGCAAATTATGGTGGAACTTGCACAATTGGTGGCTGACTAAATACTTTTTTTCCCCACTGTATGTCAATCTACTATTCCCCCGTAGTAGGAAAGCTCACCTATTTATTGGTCAGATTGTCAAGAAAATAAATAGCCTTTCCCAAACAGACTCTGGGACAGTTGTGGGAAAATAGATCCCAAATTAATACAACCAGTTAAGCTACATTTATTTATTTTTTTAAGCAATAAGTCTGATGCAAGAGATCAGAATTTTTTTGCTTAAAAATGTTGATAAACTCTTAATTATTTCACATTTCACATGTTCGTTCCATAATGCAATTAGCGGGGAAACACTTGTCAAAAAGGCATGCGAGCGGTTTCACGTGAGAGATGAAAGTATCCACTAGAAATTTTGAAAGGGGAGCTCTAATATGCACCAATTTGTATGTTTCTGTAATTGAAATCTGTGCGTCTACGTCAAAACATTTTATTTTATGTCTTTAAATTGTTACAGTATATCTGATATTTGTCTCAAACATTGCTGCAGTCTTGGTTAGACCAGGTCTCTCTTGAAAAAATAGATTTGATCTCAATGAGACTACGGTTAAATGAAAACATTTTTTAAAAAATGACTAGGATTGTGCCTTTTGCACAACGGACAACGAAAAGAAAGTTGATATAAAATAATTGGTCTGAATTTCGCTAGGCTACTTTGAAGCAAGGTAAAACATGCCTCATAATATGTAGTAAAATGTTCAGGTTTCAAACAATTTAAGTATATGTTTTCAAAATGCATACTGCCTCCAGCTCGTTGCAGAGTGGATGGCGCTGTCTTCTATATGCCGCAGCAGCTGACAGATGTTCCACTCAAAGTCTCTGTATCTGATTTACGCGTCGCGATAAATAAGATACGTAACGAATATACTGTAAAGGCGCAAATTTAATTCCACAAAAATTATACAAATTAACCTATAGACCGATAAGCATGACCAGTTAAATGTATTTCCACCCACTGGCGTTTCCACCGACTGGCGTTTCCACCGATCAAGAGGCTAAAAAACATTATTTCGCGATGGGATTTTTTCTTCCTCTTCTTCCGGACAATTGGCAAGCGGCAAATTTCACCGGCCGGAAGCCGGCTATTACCAGCTGACTGAAACTCTGATTCCCGTCTAATGGTTAAAAGGGATCGTTCATCCACATTACAAAATGACATATTGGTTTCCTTACCTGGTTTCCCGTCTATGGACGAGGTATGACAGTAACCCATGTTCTGGTTTTGTTTACCTGGCCACTGTTTCAAATGCTAACTTTTTAGCATTTGTGGCACAAATTCAATGCAAGTCAATGGTAACGATACAAGCATTTTCGCGTTTCACGTCCAAATCATCCCATCTAAAAAAAAACGTAGCTAAAAATGGATTGTGTAACTCAATGAAGTCACTTCTAGATCATTTGGACATGGTACTATTGACTTGCATTGGATTAGGTTCGGTTCTGATCTGTCCCTACCAGAGAGCGTCCTCTCCCTCCACGTCCGACTCGTCGCTGCTACGACACTGCTCATTGTCCGGGTCGTCTTCTAGAAGGTCGTTACCACGGTTACCGGTACCGCCCTTCAGACTGGGAGCCACCACGGAACGCTCCGTGCCACACACACGCTCATAGAGGAGCTCGTACAGGACGGCTGGAGAGGGAGACAGAGAGACAGAGAGAGAGAACACAGGGACAGAGGGACAGGGACACAGGGACAGAGACACAGGGACACAGGGACAGGGACAGAGACACAGGGACAGAGAAACAGGGACAGAGACACAGGGACAGGGACAGAGGGACAGGGACAGAGACACAGGGACAGAGACACAGGGACACAGACAGAGGGACAGAGACACAGGGACAGAGGGACAGGGACAGAGACACAGGGACAGAGACACAGGGACAGAGACACAGGGACAGAGACACAGGGACAGAGACACAGGGACAGAGACACAGGGACACAGACACAGGGACAGAGACACAGGGACACAGACACAGGGACAGAGGGACAGAGACAGAGGGACAGGGACAGAGGGACAGAGACACAGACACAGGGACAGAGACACAGGGACAGAGGGACAGGGACACAGGGACAGAGACACAGGGACAGAGGGACAGAGACACAGGGACAGAGACACAGGGACAGAGACACAGGGACAGAGACACAGGGACAGAGACACAGGGACAGAGACACAGGGACAGAGACACAGGGACAGAGACACAGGGACAGCCACACAGGGACAGAGACACAGGGACAGAGACACAGGGACAGAGACACAGGGACAGCCACACAGGGACAGCCACACAGGGATAGAGACACAGGGACAGAGACAGACAGAGACAGGGAAAAGGACATACAGAGACAGACAAAGAGACAGGGACAGAGAGACAGGGAAAAGGACATACAGAGACCGGGACAGACAAAGAGACAGGGACAGAGAGACAACATCAGTAAAAGCAACCTTTTGACCTTTTGGTATTCTGTTGATAGATAAACCTTTACCCCAACATATATTTCATGGCAAGAACTCAAGTATTTCCATTGATAGGAAGGTTGGGCTAAATGTATAGCATGGTAGCCTGGTTCATGACCTGTGGTCATTGACCATAAGAGTGAGCAATATAGCACAAAGATCTGGAACCTGCCAATAGCATGGACCAATGCTGGTGAAATGACTAATCTGAACTCACTGGCAGACAGAGGGCAGCGTTCTTCACAAGACAAGGTCCACACTGAAGGGGTTCCATTAATATTAATAGGGCTCCCGAGTGGCGCAGCGGTCTAAGGCACTGCATCTCAGTGCATGAGGCGTCACTACAGACCCCCTGGTTCGATTCCAGGCTGTATCACAATCCGGCCGTGATTGGGAGTCCCATAGGGCGGCGCACAATCGTCCGGGTTTGGCCGGTGTAGGCCGTCATTGTAAATAAGAATGTGTTCTTAACTGACTTGCCTAGTTAAATAAAGGTTTAAAAAAAAAATATATATATATATATATATATATATGGGCGCCCGCTTAGGCATGTTTTGCACCCGCTGAAAGTTGATCGCATTCGATTTGGAATCGGGCTACCTCGCGGGCGTGAGCCAGGTGCCCCGGTCTGTACGACAGCGAAGTTGGCTCAAAACAAAAATGACGTAATTAAGCACGTGGAGTAGCTAGT
The DNA here is from genome assembly GCF_964263955.1 of Coregonus lavaretus. Classification (NCBI taxonomy): domain Eukaryota; kingdom Metazoa; phylum Chordata; class Actinopteri; order Salmoniformes; family Salmonidae; genus Coregonus; species Coregonus lavaretus. The sequence goes on from NW_028158374.1 coordinate 20,628, forward strand.
AGGATTCTGTGCCAAAAGTGATTGCTTTTTGATAAAAACGCATTCTCTGCCTTCCCAATGAAAACTATTTTGAAAATTCAAGCATATTTTATGGAAAAAATAGATCAGGGGTGTCAAACTCATTTTAGCTCACATGGAGGAAAATCTATTCCCAAGTGGGCCGGACCGGAAAAATCATGGTATATATAACTTAAAAACAACAACTTCAGATTGTTTTCTTTGTTTTAATACGATCAACATACAACATAAAGCTGGAGCCTGAGGACAGTGTGTCCAAAATAGTACAAGCACAACATCACTATTAATCATAAAACACGTCAAGTTTATTTGAAAATTCTAAAGAAAAAGAACACACAAACACACAATGCCTCAGTGATTAACAGAACTGTTTCACAGATCACAGAACTATATCAGGGTGTCATTTCTCAGGCAGAAATGTAGATACAAATAATGAAATCCTGTTCCCCAAACAAGTGCAAGAACCACAGAGTCAAGAATAGGTTAAAAATCAATTAAAAACATATAAACATAAAGCTGGAGCCTGAGGACAGTGTGTCCAAAAGCACAACATCACTATTAATCATAAAACACCTCAAGTTATTTGAAAGTTCTGAGGACAAAGAACACACAAACACACAATGCCTCAGTGATTCACAGAAGTATATCACAGAACTATATCAGGGTGTCATTTCTCAGGCAGAAATTTAGATAAAAATAATGAAATCCTGTTCCCCAAACAAGTGCAAGAACCACAGAGTCAAGAATAGGTTAAATATACAAATAAAATAAAATCAATTAAAAACAATAGCACATCAACATAAAAACATATAAACATAAATCTGAAAGCGTTGCTCAAACTCCCGTAACAGTCCCGTTATTTTATCTTTGAACCGCTTCATGTCTGCCACATGTTGGGTCGCGCACACATTTTTCAGACAGGGGAAGTGAGCTGCATCACCACCGGCAAGTTGCGTCTCCCACAATGACAGCTTCAACTTGAAAGAACGTATGCTGTCATAATACTGCGTGACAACTTTGTTGCGCCCTTGCAGCTGTTTGTTCAAGTTATTCAGGTGCTCTGTAACATCCACCATAAATGCAAGGTCCTGCATCCATTCTGTGGAATGAAATTCTAACACTGGTTTGCCCTTTTCTTCCATGAACTGTTCAATTTCTTCTCGTAAATCAAAGAAACGCCTCAGCACAGCACCTCGGCTTAACCATCTTACCTCCGTGTGGTATGGCAGGCCATAGATGTGGTCTTTCTCTCTGAGAAGGCTGTCAAACTGACGGTGATTCAGGCTTCTGGATCGGATGAAATTAACAGTTTGGATGACCACCTTCATGACGTTATCCATCTTTAATGACTTGCAACACAAAGCCTCCTGGTGCAAAATACAGTGAAAAGTCAAAAAATCACGTCCTCCATTTGCAGATTGCACTTTCTCTCTGAACTTTGTCACAACGCCTGCTTTTTTCCCGATCATTGAGGGCGCACCATCTGTAGCCAGGATGACAGCGCGGGACCAGTCCACTCCGACCCTGTCCAGCGCGCCGACGATTGCGGTAAAAATATCAGCTGCTGTCGTATCTGTCATCGGCACCAACTCCACGAACTCCTCGGTGACGGTCAATGTGTCATCAACTCCGCGGATGAAAATGGCCAGTTGTGCAACATCTGTAATGTCCGTGCTTTCATCAATTGCAACCGAAAACGCAATAAATGACTTTACTTTTTCCTTCAACTGGCTGTCCAAATCCACTGAAAGATCGGAAATCCTGTCTGCAACTGTGTTTCTTGTCAGGCTGATATTTGCAAAAGCCTGCCGCTTTTCAGGGCACACAATCTCCGCTGCCTTCATCATGCATGTTTTTACAAATTCACCCTCACTAAATGGTTTTGAAGCCACTGCGATTTCATTAGCAATGAGGTAGCTAGCTTTCACTGCAGCGTCACTGATGTCTCGGCTGTGAGTAAACACAGACTGCTGTTTCTTCAGACCCGCCAACAGTTCATTCACCTTCTCTCATCTCCGCTGTCCTTGAAAGTTGTCATATTTGTCGGCATGAAGACTCACATAGTGGCGACGAAGGTTATATTCTTTCAGCACTGCAACATACTCTGAACACACCAAACATTTACAGTTACAACATAAAACAGTTTATTTTATAGAAAAATTGCAGCGCATTTTTATACTTTACAAAAAAAAAATTTTTTTTTTTTTTATAATCTCGCGGGCCGGATTAAACCCGTTTGCGGGCCTAATCCGGCCCGCGGGCCGGACGTTTGACACCCCTGAAATAGATGTTTCTGGACGATGCACCATGCTAGCTACCTATATTGTTGACAACATGACCGAGCAGCGCAGATTAGTGTTGGATTTGAGAAGGCCGCTCCTCCCTCCTCGCCTCGCCGGGCCGCACCCCGGGCAAGATTAATCGAACCCCCTCAATGTGTGTGTGTGTGTGTGTGTGTGTATTCTGAACTCACACTGGCAGAGGGCAGCATTCTTCACACGAGAGACGGGGTAGACGCTGTCGTAATGGTTCCCGTTCAGGAAGCACAGACGCACCTGACGGACACAAACACAAAACGTTTGTCCTGGTCAAAAGTAGCAGTGCACCGTATTCGTAAATCAGGACGCCACCGTGTTGTAACACACCGTGGTTGTTTTACCTTGTCATTAAAGCCGTTGTCAGTGATTTGAACAGGTCAGTGATTTGAACAGGAGGTTTACCAGGGGTCTGGAAGATGATGAAATCACTCCTGTAATGACAATGCATTTAGAGAACGTAGACCGCGCTTTAGTCTCAGTAAATAACAACAAATAAACAAACAAACACTTACTTGTACATCAGAGCCAGTGCATTTATCTCCACCTCTCCCACCCAGTGCTGCAAAATACTTATAGGAATGAGCTACACAATAAAGAACTGCCTAAAGTACAGGAATTCATATTGGTTGGAAGTTACAGTGATGCGTTTTGACACTGATAACCACTTTACCTGAGGGTCCTCTAGTTTGATCAAGTACTCCTCAAAGTCTCCTTCTATGAACTGGAGGAGAGAGAGAAAGAGAGAGGGATGTGGAGAGAGAGAGAGGAGGGGTGGAGAGAGAGCAAGAGAGATATAGAGAGAGGGAGGAAGAGATGAGAGAGAGAGAGGGAGGGAGAGATGGAGAGAGAGAGGGAGGGAGAGAGAGATGGAGAGAGGGAGGGAGGGATGGAGAGAGAGGGAGATGGAGAGAGAGAGAGAGAGATGGAGAGAGAGGGAGGGAGAGAGAGAGAGAGAGAGGGAGAGAGAGAGAGAGAGAGAGAGAGAGAGAGAGAGAGAGAGAGAGAGGAGAGAGAGAGAGGAGAGAGAGGAGAGAGAGGGAGAGAGAGGGAGAGAGAGGGAGAGAGAGGGAGGAGGGAGAGAGAGGGAGAGAGAGGGAGGGAGAGATGGAGAGAGGGAGGGAGGGAGGGAGGGAGGGAGGGGGAGGGAGGGAGGGAGGGGGAGGGAGGGGGAGGGAGGGAGGGGGAGGGAGGTAGGGAGAGAGGAGGGGAGGGAGGGAGGGAGGGAGGGAGGTAGGGAGGGAGGGAGGGAGGAGGGAGGGAGGGAGGGAGGGAGAGAGGGAGGGAGGAGAGAGGAGAGAGGGAGGGAGGGAGAGAGGGAGGGAGGGAGGGAGGGAGAGAGGGAGGGAGGGAGGGAGGGAGAGAGGGAGAGAGGAGGGAGGGGAGGGAGGAGGAGGGAGGGAGGGAGGGAGAGAGGGAGAGAGGGAGAGAGGGAGGGAGAGGGAGGGAGGAGGGAGGGGAGAGGAGAGAGGGAGGAGAGAGGAGGGAGAGAGGGAGGGAGAGATGGAGAGAGAGAGGGAGGGAGAGATGGAGAGAGAGAGGGAGGGAGAAGATGGAGAGAGAGAGGGAGGGAGAGATGGAGAGAGAGAGGGAGGGAGAGATGGAGAGAGAGAGGGAGGAGAGATGGAGAGAGAGAGAGGGAGAGGAGGAGAGAGAGAGGGAGGGAGAGATGGAGAGAGAGAGGGAGGGAGAGATGGAGAGAGAGAGGGAGGGAGAGATGGAGAGAGAGAGGGGAGAGATGGGAGAGAGGATGGAGAGAGAGAGAGAGAGGGAGGGAGAGGAGAGAGAGGGAGGGAGAGATGGAGAGAGAGAGGGAGGGAGATGGAGAGAGAGAGGGAGGGAGAGATGGAGAGAGAGAGGGAGGGAGAGATGGAGAGAGAGGGAGGGAGAGATGGAGAGAGGAGGAGGGAGAGATGGAGAGAGAGAGGGAGGGAGAGATGGAGAGAGAGAGGGAGGGAGAGATGGAGAGAGAGAGGGAGAGAGAGAGGGAGAGAGAGATGAGAGAGAATGTCACTTCTAGCCAATACAATATAACGCAATTGGTTTCGTTAAAAGTCGTTCGTTGTTTTGAGGCCTTCCAATTAACTAGATACTTACCGCCTCATAGTTATCCTTGTTCTTCTTTAGATACTGCACACAGGTGGCACGGACTTTGGTATGAAGGCTTTGACAGTGCAACACCTGAAAACCACACGAAAACCCATTCGAAATAGTGCACCATACTAGCGAGAAAGCTACACGCTTGACAAGCTAGCTAGCGCGCTAACATAACTACCAAGACTGGACCAACACACTGATTGGCTAGCTGATTTGGTTAGCTACCTTAGCTAGCTAACAATCTAGTTTTTTTTTTTAAACTGCCAAATTCACCAGGACCAAGTTGTCCTGGAAGTTTACGAAAAGTTGACATTGTTTTTATTAGTTGGGATTAAAAAGTTCAGAATGGTTGCATATAGAAATGATATTTGTATCGACTTCAACGTGAGGATGAGTAGGGCGAGAACACTGTTGATGAGAGTCTGATCTTGGAAATGGCTACGAAGCTAAAACTAGCTAGCTAGCCAAAAAGCTATAATTAGCATTATTGACTTTTCTGTCTTGTCGTGAGTAGTTAGCTTTTCACTTTACCTGTTCAGCTACAGCCCGAAACAGACACGACCCATCTTTGGCTATTTTTTTCCGGTGAAACCCAATGGATTTCAAGTATTCGTCCATACATTTCTCCACACCTCTTTCGTCGATACTTTGCTGCATGTTTGGTTGACATCCGTCCATAGTTAGCTTAGCTTAGCTTAGCTTAGCTTGTTGTGCGGTTGCGTCTTGAACGTCTCGCTAGAGGCACTCGCGTCAGTTAGCTCTCTGGCTAGTTTACTATTAGCCCCATTCGAGATGATCGATGAAACGAGGAACCCAATCTTTGGCAAATGACTGCTGTTTTGTTTCTGGAACCAAGGAAGCTTCAAGCTTTCGTTTTCACCAAAACATGACTTATACCCGATCTCATTATTTTTTTTCTTGACTGGACTGTCAACTAAAGACTAAGCAAGAAGTAGCTAGCGTGTGTTATGTTAGCATATGATTAGCTCGCTATCTAGTACAATTAAATATATGGCATAGCTAACACGCATCCCACACAGTAACTAAACCGATAGTTTAGTTGTTTAACAGCCTCCTCGCTGTCCCAATCTCACTGAAGTTTGGTAACTCGACTGGGAGTTGTAGGCAACACGCCCCTTCTGTGCGTAAGGGAGAGCGCCAAGAGAACTACATTACCCAACTTGCCCCACGCAGATTCACTTCTCTTTTCCAAACAAAAGTAACAAACGATAGCTAAAAGGTTTACAAATCAAATGGAAACATTTGATTTGCAACCTTGATTGTGATTCATGGTGAATTATCTCTCTATTTTTTTTTCAACACTAACAACTACTTTTGTTTAAAGTGGCACAATGTAATTCACAAGAGATGTATATACACATGTATATACAGCTCTGGAAATAATTAAGAGACCACTGCAAAAATATACGTTTCTCTGGTTTTACTATTTATAGGTATGTGTTTGGGTGAAATTAACCTTTTTGTTTTATTCTATAAACTACTGACAACATTTCTCCCAAATTCCAAATAAAAATAGTCATTTAGAGCATTTATTTGCAGAAAATGACAACTGGTCAAAATAACAAAAAAGATGCAGTGTTGTCAGACCTCGAATAATGCAAAGAAAATAAGTTCATGTTCATTTTTAAACAACACAATACTAATGTTTTAACTTAGGAAGAGTTCAGAAATCAATATTTGGAGCTCAGTTGGTAGAGCATGGCGTTTGCAACGCCAGGGTTGTGGGTTTGATTCCCACGGGGGGCCAGTATGAAAAAATAAATAAAAAATAATGTATGCACTCACTAACTGTAAGTCGCTCTGGATAAGAGTGTCTGCTAAAATGACTAAAATGTAAATGTAAAACAATTTTCAATCACAGCTTTCATGCGTCTTGGCATGCTCTCCACCAGTCTTTCACATCGATGTTGGGTGACTTTATGCCACTCCTGGCGCAAAAATTCAAGCAGCTCAGCTTTGTTTTATAGCTTGTGACCATCCATCTTTCTCTTGATCACATTCCAGAAGATTTCAATGGGGTTCAGGTCTGGAGATTGGGCTGGCCATGACAGGGTCTTGATCTGGTGGTCCTCCATCCAGGTGGCCAAGGCTTTCGACTCTGTCAACCACCGCATTCTTATTGGCAGACTAAATAGCCTTGGTTTCTCAAATGACTGCCTCGCCTGGTTCACCAACTACTTCTCAGATAGAGTACAGTGTGTCAAATTGGAGGGCCTGTTGTCTGGACCTATGGCAGTCTCTATGGGGGTGCCACAGGGTTCAATTCTTGGGCCGACACTTTTCTCCGTGTATATCAATGATGTCGCTCTTGCTGCTGGTGACTCTCAGATCCACCTCTACGCAGACGACACCATTTTGTATACATCTGGCCCTTCATTGGACACTGTGTTAACAAACCTCCAAACGAGATTCAATGCCATACAACAATCCTTCAGTAGCCTTCAACTGCTCTTAAACACTAGTAAAACTAAATGCATGCTTTTCAATCGAACGCTGCTAGCACCCGCCCACCCGACTAGAATCACCACTCTCGACGGGTCTGACCTAGAGTATGTGGACAACTACAAATATCTAGGTGTCTGGTTAGACTGTAAACTCAACTTCCAGACTCACATAAAGAATCTCCAATCCAAAGTTAAATCTAGAATCGGCTTCCTATTTCGCAACAAAGCCTCCTTCACTCATGCTGCCAAACATGCCCTCGTAAAACTGACTATCCTACCGATCCTTGACTTCGGCGATGTCATTTACAAAATAGCCTCCAACACTCTACTCAGCAAATTGGATGTAGTCTATCACAGTGCCATCCGTTTTGTCTCCAAAGCCCCATACACTACCCACCACTGTGACCTGTACGCTCTTGTTGGCTGGTCCTCACTACATGTTCGTCGTCAAACCCACTGGCTCCAGGCCATCTATAAATCACTGCTAGGCAAATCCCCGCCTTATCTTAGCTCATTGGTCACCATAGCAGCACCCACCCGTAGTCTGCGCTCCAGCAGGTATATCTCACTGGTCATTCCCAAAGCCAACACCTCCTTTGGCCGCCATTCCTTCCAGTTCTCTGCTGCCAATGACTGGAACGAATTGCAAAAATCTCTGAAGCTGGAGACTCTTATCTCCCTCAATAACTTTAAGCATCAGTTGTCAGAGCACCTTACCGATCACTGCACCTGTACACAGCCCATCTGAAATTAGCCCACCCAACTACCTCATCCCTATATTGTTATTTATTTTGCACTTTTGCACCCCAGTATCTCTATTTGCACATAATCTCTTGCACATCTAGCATTCCAGTGTTAATACTATTGTAATTATTCTGCACTATAGCCTATTTATTGCCTTACCTCCATAACTTGCTACATTTGCACACACTGTATATATATTTTCTGTTGTATTTCTGACTTTATGTTTTTTTACCCCATATGTAACTCTGTGTTGTTTTTATTGCACTACTTTGCTTTATCTTGGCCAGGTCGTAGTTGTAAATGAGAACCTGTTCTCAACTGGCTTACCTGGTTAAATAAAGGTGAAATAAAAAATAAATAAAAAAACACCTTGATTGACCTGGCTGTGTGGCATGGCGCATTGTCCTGCTGGAAAAACCAATCCTCAGAGTTGGGGAACAATGTCAGAGCAAAAGGAAGCAAGTTTTCATTCAGGACAACATTGTACGTGACTTGATTCATGCGTCCTTCACAAAGACAAATCTGCACGATTCCAGCCTTGCTGAAGGACCCCCAGATCATCACCGATCCTCCACCAAATTTCACAGTGGGTGAGAGACACTGTGGCTTGTAGGCCTCTCCAGGTCTCCGTCTAACCATTAGACAACTAGGTGTTGGGCAAAGCTGAAAATTGGACTCATCAGAGAAGATGACCTTACTCCAGTCCTCTACGGTCCAATCCTTATGGTTTTTTGCAAACCTCAGCCTGGCTCTTCTTTGCTTCTCATTGATGAAGGGCTTTTTTTCTCTAGCTTTGCACGACTTCAGCCCTGCCCCTAGGAGCCTGTTTCGAGCCGCCCTCGCCGTGCACTTCACCCCAGCTGCCGTTTGCCATTCTTTTTGTAGGTCACTTGATGTCATCCTACGGTTGTTGAGTGACATTCAAATGAGTTGGCGGTCATCCCGGTCAGTAGAGAGTCGTTTTTGCCCTCTGCCGGTCTGTAGCTTTGTTTTCCCCAATGTCTGCTGCTTGACCTTGTTCTTATGAACCGCCGTCTTTGAAATTTTAAGGATGGAAGCAACCTGACGCTCACTGTATCCCTCTGCCAGTAAAGACAGGATTGAACTCTTCTTTTACTCACTCAAAACTTTCCTTTTTAACTCTTTTGGCATGGTCAATAGTTATTTTTTGATTAATATTACTTTTGAGGTACTATTAGAACTGTTTTTGCCATCCAGAATTCAACAGACACTGGAATGGAATGGCTGTCATACATGTAGAGATGCTGATTTAAGAAAAATGTGCAGTGGTTTCTTAATTTTTTCCACAGCTGTATATATACAGTGGGGGAAAAAAGTATTTAGTCAGCCACCAATTGTGCAAGTTCTCCCACTTAAAAAGATGAGAGGCCTGTAATTTTCATCATAGGTACACGTCAACTATGACAGACAAAATTATAATAAAAATATCCAGAAAATCACATTGTAGGATTTTTTATGAATTTATTTGCAAATTATGGTGGAAAATAAGTATTTGGTCAATAACAAAAGTTTCTCAATACTTTGTTATATACCCTTTGTTGGCAATGACACAGGTCAAACGTTTTCTGTAAGTCTTCACAAGGTTTTCACACACTGTTGCTGGTATTTTGGCCCATTCCTCCATGCAGATCTCCTCTAGAGCAGTGATGTTTTGGGGCTGTCGCTGGGCAACACGGACTTTCAACTCCCTCCAAAGATTTTCTATGGGGTTGAGATCTGGAGACTGGCTAGGCCACTCCAGGACCTTGAAATGCTTCTTACGAAGCCACTCCTTCTTTGCCCGGACGGTGTGTTTGGGATCATCGTCATGCTGAAAGACCCAGCCACGTTTCATCTTCAATGCCCTTGCTGATGGAAGGAGGTTTTCACTCAAAATCTCACGATACATGGCCCCATTCATTCTTTCCTTTACCCGGATCAGTCGTCCTGGTCCCTTTGCAGAAAAACAGCTCCAAAGCATGATGTTTCCACCCCCATGCTTCACAGTAGGTATGGTGTTCTTTGGATGCAACTCAGCATTCTTTGTCCTCCAAACACGACGAGTTGAGTTTTTACCAAAATGTTCTATTTTGGTTTCATCTGACCATATGACATTCTCCCAATCCTCTTCTGGATCATCCAAATGCACTCTAGCAAACTTCAGACGGGCCTGGACATGTACTGGCTTAAGCAGGGGGACACGTCTGGCACTGCAGGATTTGAGTCCCTGGCGGCGTAGTATGTTACTGATGGTAGGCTTTGTTACTTTGGTCCCAACGCTCTGCAGGTCATTCACTAGGTCCCCCCGTGTGGTTCTGGGATTTTTGCTCACCGTTCTTGTGATCATTTTGACCCCACGGGGTGAGATCTTGCGTGGAGCCCCAGATCAAGGGAGATTATCAGTGGTCTTGTATGTCTTCCATTTCCTAATAATTGCTCCCACATTTGATTTCTTCAAACCAAGCTGCTTACCTATTGCAGATTCAGTCTTCCCAGCCTGGTGCAGGTCTACAATTTTGTTTCTGGTGTCCTTTGACAGCTCTTTGGTCTTGGCCATAGTGGAGTTTGGAGTGTGACTGTTTGAGGTTGTGGACAGGTGTCTTTTATACTGATAACAAGTTCAAACAGGTGCCATTAATACAGGTAATGAGTGGAGGACAGAGGAGCCTCTTAAAGAAGTTGTTACAGGTCTGGGAGAGCCAGAAATCTTGCTTGTTTGTAGGTGACCAAATACTTATTTTCCACCATAATTTGCAAATTAATTCATTAAAAATCCTACAATGTGATTTTCTGGATTTTTTTTTCTCAATTTGTCTGTCATAGTTGACGTGTACCTATGATGAAAATTACAGGCCTCTCTCATCTTTTTAAGTGGGAGAACTTGCACAATTGGTGGCTGACTAAATACTTTTTTTTCCCACTGTATATATATATATATATATATATACAGTGAGGGAAAAAAGTATTTGATCCCCTGCTGATTTTGTACGTTTGCCCACTGACAAAGAAAGGATCAGTCTATAATTTTAATGGTACGTTTATTTGAACAGTGAGAGACAGAATAACAACAACAAAATCCAGAAAAATGCATGTCAAAAATGTTATAAATTGATTTGCATTTTAATGAGGGAAATAAGTATTTGACCCCCTCTCAATCAGAAAGATTTCTGGCTCCCAGGTGTCTTTTATACAGGTAACGAGCTGAGATTAGGAGCACACTCTTAAAGGGAGTGCTCCTAATCTCATCTTGTTACCTGTATAAAAGACAACCGTCCACAGAAGCAATCAATCAATCAGATTCCAAACTCTCCACCATGGCCAAGACCAAAGAGCTCTCCAAGGATGTCAGGGACAAGATTGTAGACCTACACAAGGCTGGAATGGGCTACAAGACCATCGCCAAGCAGCTTGGTGAGAAGGTGACAACAGTTGGTGCGATTATTCGCAAATGGAAGGAACACAAAATAACTGTCAATCTCCCTCGGCCTGGGGCTCCATGCAAGATCTCACCTCGTGGAGTTGCAATGATCATGAGAACAGTGAGGAATCAGCCCAGAACTACACGGGAGGATCTTGTCAATGATCTCAAGGCAGATGGGACCATAGTCACCAAGAAAACAATTGGTAACACACTACGCTGTGAAAGACTGAAATCCTGCAGCGCCCACAAGGTCCCCCTGCTCAAGAAAGCACATATACAGGGCCGTCTGAAGTTTGCCAATGAACATCTGAATGATTCAGAGGAGAACTGGATGAAAGTGTTGTGGTCAGATGAGACCAAAATCGAGCTCTTTGGCATCAACTCAACTCGCCGTGTTTGGAGGAGGAGGAATGCTGCCTATGACCCCAAGAACACCATCCCCACCGTCAAACATGGAGGTGGAAACATTATGCTTTGGGGGTGTTTTTCTGCTAAGGGGACAGGACAACTGCATCAAAGGGACGATGGACGGGGCCATGTACCGTCAAATCTTGGGTGAGAACCTCCTTCCCTCAGCCAGGGCATTGAAAATGGGTCGTGGATGGGTATTCCAGCATGACAATGACCCAGAACACACGGCCAAGGCAACAAAGGAGTGGCTCAAGAAGAAGCATATTAAGGTCCTGGAGTGGCCTAGCCAGTCTCCAGACCTTAATCCCATAGAAAATCTGTGGAGGGAGCTGAAGGTTCGAGTTGTCAAACGTCAGCCTTGAAACCTTAATGACTTGGAGAAGATCTGCAAAGAGGAGTGGAACAAAATCCCTCCTGAGATGTGTGCAAACCTGGTGGCCAACTACAAGAAACGTCTGACTTCTGTGATTGCCAACAAGGGTTTTTCCACCAAGTACTAAGTCATGTTTTGCAGAGGGGTCAAATACTTATTTCCCTCATTAAAATGCAAATCAATTTATAACATTTTTTGACATGCGTTGTTCTGGATTTTTTTGTTGTTATTCTGTCTCTTACTGTTCAAATAAACCTACCATTAAATTATAGACTGATCATGTCTTTGTCAGTGGGCAAACGTACAAAATCATCAGGGGATCAAATTCTTTTTTCCCTCACTGTATATGTATATGTATATGTGTATATGATAAGATGATCCAACTTTCAAAACTAGCCCTTTTTGGCTAGCCACAGCAGTCAACTAGCTAGCTAGGTAGCTGTTTAGCTTTCTAGCACATTCACTCATTTGTAAACAATGAACAAGCTAGTTGGCTACCACATGTTCTTGTCAAACTGTCAGCAGAGTAGCTAGCAATATATGTGTGTGTGTATATATATATATATATATATATATATATATATATATATATATATACATATATATATATACATATCTTGATGGTTTTTGCGACTGCACTTGCAATTTTCCAGATTGACTGACCTTCATGTTTTAAAGTAATGATGGACTGTCGTTTCTCTTTGCTTATTTGAGCTGTTCTTGCCATAATATGGACACCCCCCCACACCTTGTCACAACCCAACTGATTGGCTCAAATGCATTAAGAAGGAAAGAAATTCCACAAATTAACTTTTAAGAAGGCACACCTGTTAATTGAAATGCATTCCAGGTGACTACATTTATATTTTAGTCATTTAGCAGACGCTCTTATCCAGAGCGACTTACAGTTAGTGCATACATTTTTTTTAAATATATTTTTATTTATATTTCTTGTTATATTTTTAGTTATATATTTTTTTCATACTGGCCCCCCGTGGGAATCGAACCCACAACCCTGTCGTTGCAAACGCCATGCTCTACCAACTGAGCTACATCCCTGCCGGCCATTCCCTCCCCTACCCTGGACGACGCTGGGCCAATTGTGCGCCGCCCCATGGGTCTCCCGGTCGCGGCCGGCTACGACAGAGCCTGGATTCGAACCAGGATGGTTGGTCTACCCTTGGATTCGAACCGGAGTCATGGTCTATCCTTATCTGTAGCAATGTCACATAGATCATTTAATTACATTTTAGACAGTCTTTTAAAAATAGGCCTTTTTTTTTTTTTTCTTACAAAATATTTATACTTTTGCAAGTTATCGAATACTAACATCTGTTCGAATATTCGAACAATCCATCCCTAATTCTTACTCTTATTATTATCTATCCTGATGCCTAGTCACTTTACCCTGCCTTCATGTACAGATCTACCTCATATACCTCAACTCTCCACATTGATCTGGTACTGGTACTCCCTGTATATAGCTCCACATTGATCTGGTACTGGTACTCCCTGTATATAGCTCCACATTGATCTGGTACTGGTACTCCCTGTATATAGCTCCACATTGATCTGGTACTGGTACTCCCTGTATATAGCTCCACATTGATCTGGTACTGGTACTCCCTGTATATAGCTCCACATTGATCTGGTACTGGTACTCCCTGTATATAGCTCCACATTGATCTGGTACTGGTACTCCCTGTATATAGCTCCACATTGATCTGGTACTGGTACTCCCTGTATATAGCTCCACATTGATCTGGTACTGGTACTTCCTGTATATAGCTCCACATTGATCTGGTACTGGTACTTCCTGTATTTAGCTCCACATTGATCTGGTCCTGGTACTTCCTGTATATAGCTCCACATTGATCTGGTGCTGGTACTCCCTGTAGATAGCTCCATTCTTGTGTATTTTATTTTATTTAACTCTGCATCGCTGGGAAGGGCTCATAAGTAAGCGATTCACGGTAAAGTTTCCTCCCGTTGTATTCGGTGCATGTGACAAATAAAATTAGATTTGAAGGGTCAGGGGAGGGGTTAAGAGTTGCAGGTGGTCTACGAGCTCGTCCCATTCTCTAGTCTTGCGGTCTGCAGTCTCTGAATGCGTAATCTTGCAAGTTTTCAGTAGGGTTGTGGTGCAGAGTACCATCTAATGTTCCTCTCCGTCTCCCAGGGTTGGGGTGCAGAGTACCACCGCCAGGACGTCACCAGCACCCCCTGCTGGATAGAGGTGCACCTGCACGGCCCTCTGCAGTGGCTGGACAAGGTCCTCACACAGGTGGGCTCTCCCCATAACCCAGACAGACTAATCGTCACTAGAAAATACCCTTATCAGCGCTCAGACAGACTAATCGTCACTAGAAAATACCCTTATCAGCGCTCACAGACTAATCGTCACTAGAAAATACCCTTATCAGCGCTCACAGACTAATCGTCACTAGAAAATACCCTTATCAGCGCTCACAGACTAATCGTCACTAGAAAATACCCTAATCAGCGCTCAGACAGACTAATCGTCACTAGAAAATACCCTTATCAGTGCTCACAGACTAATCGTCACTAGAAAATACCCTTATCAGCGCTCTAGAAAATACCCTTATCAGCGCTCAGACAGACTAATCGTCACTAGAAAATACCCTTATCAGCGCTCAGACAGACTAATCGTCACTAGAAAATACCCTTATCAGCGCTCTAGAAAATACCCTTATCAGCGCTCTAGAAAATACCCTTATCAGCGCTCTAGAAAATACCCTTATCAGCGCTCTAGAAAATACCCTTATCAGCGCTCACAGACTAATCGTCACTAGAAAATACCCTTATCAGCGCCCAGACAGACTAATCATCACTAGAAAATACCCTTATCAGCGCTCTAGAAAATACCCTTATCAGCGCTCAGACAGACTAATCGTCACTAGAAAAGACCCTTATCAGCGCTCACAGACTAATCGTCACTAGAAAATACCCTTATCAGTGCTCACAGACTAATCGTCACTAGAAAATACCCTTATCAGCGCTCAGACAGACTAATCGTCACTAGAAAAGACCCTTATCAGCGCTCTAGAAAATACCCTTATCAGCGCTCTAGAAAATACCCTTATCAGCGCTCAGACAGACTAATCGTCACTAGAAAAGACCCTTATCAGCGCTCTAGAAAATACCCTTATCAGCGCTCTAGAAAATACCCTTATCAGCGCTCAGACAGACTAATCCTCACTCGTCTACTTTTGCCTTTCCCATCTTTTATATTGAGTCTGTTTCCCAAATGGAACACTGTTCCCTTTTATAGTGCACTACTTTTGACCAGAGCCCTATGGACACTAACCCAATGGACCCTGGTCAATAGTAGTGGACTATAAATGTAAGAAGGGTGTGATTTGGGACACAGTCTGAGACTGTTGTTGTGTCTCTACTATATGTTTGTATCCCAAATTGGCACCCTATTCCCTATATAGTGCACCACCTTGGACCAGGGCCTTGCACTATGTAGGGAAAAGGGGGCTGTATTAGAAGGTGATTGAGAAACGTTGATTGACTTAAAACAATACATTTTTAAATGTGTAACATTTTTTTTTGTCTCATCTACTAGTCACTGTGCGTCCCAAATAGCACCATATTCCCTATATAGTGCACTACTTTAGACCAGAGCCCATAGAGCTCTATATAGGGGAAATAGGGTACCATTTACAGACCGACGCGTTGTGCTTGTCAGTTCCATAAACACCTGGTTTATCTTAGTTTTATTTTATACCTAAATGAGGGTTGTATTCATTAGGACACACTGTAGCAGAACATTTTGCAACGGAAAATGAAAGCGAGCATTTCTTATTGGACATGTTTTGGAGTCTGTTTTCTTCCTGCCGATTGATATAGAGAGAGGACAGAAGAGTGAGGACGATCTCTACTGCCAGTATGACTGTGCCCTGTGCCCTGTGTCCTGTGTCCTGTGCCCTGTGTCCTGTGTCCCGTGTCCCGTGTCCCGTGTCCCGTGTCCCGTGTCCCGTGTCCCGTGTCCCGTGTCCCGTGTCCCGTGTCCTGTGTCCCGTGTCCTGTGTCCTGTGTCCTGTGTCCTGATGACAGTCATCGTCCGGTTAACTACCAACACTTTGTTCAGTGCCTCTTTTATCCAGTCTTTTATCAGGCCTCTGTATCCCCCTGTAAGCCAGTCCAGGTAATGGAACATTATTCCAGAAACACCCTTTGTATCCCTCTGTAAGCCAGTCCAGGTAATGGAACATTATTCCAGAAACACCCTTTGTATCCCTCTGTAAGTCAGTCCAGGTAATGGAACATTATTCCAGAAACACCCTTTGTATCCCCCTGTAAGCCAGTCCAGGTAATGGAACATTATTCCAGAAACACCCTTTGTATCCCTCTGTAAGCCAGTCCAGGTAATGGAACATTATTCCAGAAACACCCTTTGTATCCCCCTGTAAGCCAGTCCAGGTAATGGAACATTATTCCAGAAACACCCTTTGTATCCCCCTGTAAGCCAGTCCAGGTAATGGAACATTATTCCAGAAACACCCTTTGTATCCCCCTGTAAGTCAGTCCAGGTAATGGAACATTATTCCAGAAACACCCTTTGTATCCCCCTGTAAGCCAGTCCAGGTAATGTAACATTATTCCAGAAACACCCTTTGTATCCCCCTGTAAGCCAGTCCAGGTAATGGAACATTATTCCAGAAACACCCTTTGTATCCCCCTGTAAGCCAGTCCAGGTAATGGAACATTATTCCAGAAACACCCTTTGTATCCCCCTGTAAGCCAGTCCAGGTAATGGAACATTATTCCAGAAACACCCTTTGTATCCCCCTGTAAGCCAGTCCAGGTAATGGAACATTATTCCAGAAACACCCTTTGTATCCCCCTGTAAGTCAGTCCAGGTAATGGAACATTATTCCAGAAACACCCTTTGTATCCCCCTGTAAGCCAGTCCAGGTAATGTAACATTATTCCAGAAACACCCTTTGTATCCCCCTGTAAGCCAGTCCAGGTAATGGAACATTATTCCAGAAACACCCTTTGTATCCCCCTGTAAGCCAGTCCAGGTAATGTAACATTATTGCAGAAACACCCTTTGTATCCCCCTGTAAGCCAGTCCAGGTAATGGAACATTATTCCAGAAACACCCTTTGTATCCCCCTGTAAGTCAGTCCAGGTAATGTAACATTATTCCAGAAACACCCTTTGTATCCCCCTGTAAGCCAGTCCAGGTAATGGAACATTATTCCAGAAACACCCTTTGTATCCCCCTGTAAGTCAGTCCAGGTAATGTAACATTATTCCAGAAACACCCTTTGTATCCCCCTGTAAGCCAGTCCAGGTAATGGAACATTATTCCAGAAACACCCTTTGTATCCCCCTGTAAGCCAGTCCAGGTAATGGAACATTATTCCAGAAACACCCTTTGTATCCCCCTGTAAGCCAGTCCAGGTAATGTAACATTATTCCAGAAACACCCTTTGTATCCCCCTGTAAGCCAGTCCAGGTAATGGAACATTATTCCAGAAACACCCTTTGTATCCCCCTGTAAGTCAGTCCAGGTAATGGAACATTATTCCAGAAACACCCTTTGTATCCCCCTGTAAGTCAGTCCAGGTAATGTAACATTATTCCAGAAACACCCTTTGTATCCCCCTGTAAGCCAGTCCAGGTAATGTAACATTATTGCAGAAACACCCTTTGTATCCCCCTGTAAGCCAGTCCAGGTAATGGAACATTATTCCAGAAACACCCTTTGTATCCCTCTGTAAGCCAGTCCAGGTAATGGAACATTATTCCAGAAACACCCTTTGTATCCCTATGTAAGTCAGTCCAGCTAATGTAACATTATTCCAGAAACACACAACCACACCACACCAACAACACACACACAACCTGTTTTAACTAGCACAGCACATCCGCTTGCTAAATTAACTCATGTCATTTCACTGTTTTGATAGCTTTCTACTTTTTAAATACCGTGCTGTTGTCCCCTAAACCTCCCCTGCTGTCCTCTACCCACCGTCCTGTTGTCCCCTAAACCTCCCCTGCTGCCCTCTACCCACCGTCCTGTTGTCCCCTAAACCTCCCCTGCTGCCCTCTACCCACCGTCCTGTTGTCCCCTAAACCTCCCCTGCTGTCCTCTACCCACCGTCCTGTTGTCCCCTAAACCTCCCCTGCTGCCCTCTACCCACCGTCCTGTTGTCCCCTAAACCTCCCCTGCTGCCCTCTACCCACCGTCCTGTTGTCCCCTAAACCTCCCCTGCTGCCCTCTACCCACCGTCCTGTTGTCCCCTAAACCTCCCCTGCTGCCCTCTACCCACCGTCCTGTTGTCCCCTAAACCTCCCCTGCTGCCCTCTACCCACCGTCCTGTTGTCCCCTAAACCTCCCCTGCTGCCCTCTACCCACCGTCCTGTTGTCCCCTAAACCTCCCCTGCTGCCCTCTACCCACCGTCCTGTTGTCCCCTAAACCTCCCCTGCTGCCCTCTACCCACCATCCTGTTGTCCCCTAAACCTCCCCTGCTGCCCCCTACCCACCGTCCTGTTGTCCCCTAAACCTCCCCTGCTGCCCTCTACCCACCGTCCTGTTGTCCCCTGAACCTCCCCTGCTGCCCTCTACCCACCGTCCTGTTGTCCCCTAAACCTCCCCTGCTGTCCTCTACCCACTGTCCTGTTGTCCCCTAAACCTCCCCTGCTGCCCTCTACCCACCGTCCTGTTGTCCCCTAAACCTCCCCTGCTGCCCTCTACCCACCGTCCTGTTGTCCCCTAAACCTCCCCTGCTGCCCCCTACCCACCGTCCTGTTGTCCCCTAAACCTCCCCTGCTGCCCTCTACCCACCGTCCTGTTGTCCCCTAAACCTCCCCTGCTGCCCCCTACCCACCGTCCTGTTGTCCCCTAAACCTCCCCTGCTGCCCTCTACCCACCGTCCTGTTGTCCCCTAAACCTCCCCTGCTGCCCTCTACCCACCGTCCTGTTGTCCCCTAAACCTCCCCTGCTGCCCTCTACCCACCGTCCTGTTGTCCCCTAAACCTCCCCTGCTGCCCCCTACCCACCGTCCTGTTGTCCCCTAAACCTCCCCTGCTGCCCTCTACCCACCGTCCTGTTGTCCCCTAAACCTCCCCTGCTGCCCTCTACCCACCGTCCTGTTGTCCCCTAAACCTCCCCTGCTGCCCTCTACCCACCGTCCTGTTGTCCCCTAAACCTCCCCTGCTGCCCCCTACCCACCGTCCTGTTGTCCCCTAAACCTCCCCTGCTGTCCCCTACCCACCGTCCTGTTGTCCCCTAAACCTCCCCTGCTGCCCTCTACCCACCGTCCTGTTGTCCCCTAAACCTCCCCTGCTGCCCTCTACCCACCGTCCTGTTGTCCCCTAAACCTCCCCTGCTGTCCTCTACCCACCGTCCTGTTGTCCCTGAGTCTGTCCTTACATGTAGGTTATAGGGTAGCAGTTGGCTGGGGTGCAGGTTATAGGGTAGCAGTTGGCTGGGGTGCAGGTTATAGGGTAGCAGTTGGCTGGGGTGCAGGTTATAGGGTAGCAGTTGGCTGGGGTGCAGGTTATAGGGTAGCAGTTGGCTGGGGTGTAGGTTATAGGGTAGCAGTAGGCTGGGGTGCAGGTTATAGGGTACCAGTTGGCTGGGGTGCAGGTTATAGGGTAGCAGTTGGCTGGGGTGCAGGTTATAGGGTAGCAGTTGGCTGGGGTGTAGGTAATAGGGTAGCAGTTGGCTGGGGTGCAGGTTATAGGGTAGCAGTTGGCTGGGGTGCAGGTTATAGGGTAGCAGTTGGCTGGGGTGCAGGTTATAGGGTAGCAGTTGGCTGGGGTGCAGGTTATAGGGTAGCAGTTGGCTGGGGTGTAGGTTATAGGGTAGCAGTTGGCTGGGGTGTAGGTTATAGGGTAGCAGTTGGCTGGGGTGCAGGTTATAGGGTAGCAGTTGGCTGGGGTGCAGGTTATAGGGTAGCAGTTGGCTGGGGTGTAGGTAATAGGGTAGCAGTTGGCTGGGGTGCAGGTTATAGGGTAGCAGTTGGCTGGGGTGCAGGTTATAGGGTAGCAGTTGGCTGGGGTGCAGGTTATAGGGTAGCAGTTGGCTGGGGTGCAGGTTATAGGGTAGCAGTTGGCTGGGGTGCAGGTTATAGGGTAGCAGTTGGCTGGGGTGCAGGTTATAGGGTAGCAGTTGGCTGGGGTGCAGGTTATAGGGTAGCAGTTGGCTGGGATGCAGGTTATAGGGTAGCAGTTGGCTGGGGTGTAGGTTATAGGGTAGCAGTTGGCTGGGGTGCAGGTTATAGGGTAGCAGTTGGCTGGGGTGCAGGTTATAGGGTAGCAGTTGGCTGGGGTTCAGGTTATAGGGTAGCAGTTGGCTGGGGTGCAGGTTATAGGGTAGCAGTTGGCTGGGGTGCAGGTTATAGGGTAGCAGTTGGCTGGGGTGCAGGTTATAGGGTAGCAGTTGGCTGGGGTGTAGGTTATAGGGTAGCAGTTGGCTGGGGTGCAGGTAATAGGGTAGCAGTTGGCTGGGGTGCAGGTTATAGGGTAGCAGTTGGCTGGGGTGTAGGTTATAGGGTAGCAGTTGGCTGGGGTGCAGGTTATAGGGTAGCAGTTGGCTGGGGTGTAGGGATATTCTCTGGATATTCCATGGATCAGAAAATATCCAATAAAACGTATTTTCTGTAACTGACTTTGATATTGCTTATGCTGTGATATATATTTATTTAACACTCCACAGTCCACAATTATATTAGTTTTTTCTTTCTCAAAGTAGTTTTATAGCCATGTGACATACAGTGAGGGGAAAAAAGTATTTGATCCCCTGCTGATTTTGTACGTTTGCCCACTGACAAAGACATGATCAGTCTATAATTTTAATGGTAGGTTTATTTGAACAGTGAGAGACAGAATAACAACAACAAAACCAAGAAAAACGCATGTCAAAAATTTTATAAATTGATTTGCATTTTAATGAGGGAAATAAGTATTTGACCCCTCTGCAAAACATGACTTAGTACTTGGTTACAAAACCCTTGTTGGCAATCACAGAGGTCAGACGTTTCTTGTAGTTGGCCACCAGGTTTGCACACATCTCAGGAGGGATTTTGTCCCACTCCTCTTTGCAGATCTTCTCCAAGTCATTATGGTTTCGAGGCTGACGTTTGGCAACTCGAACCTTCAGCTCCCTCTACAGACTTTCTATGGGATTAAGGTCTGGAGACTAGCTAGGCCACTCCAGGACCTTAATGTGCTTCTTCTTGAGCCACTCCTTTGTTGCCTTGGCCGTGTGTTTTGGGTCATTGTCATGCTGGAATACCCATCCACGACCCATTTTATAATGCCCTGGCTGAGGGAAGGAGGTTCTCACCCAAGATTTGACGGTACATGGCCCCGTCCATCGTCCCTTTGATGCGGTGAAGTTGTCCTGTTCCCTTAGCAGAAAAACACCCCCAAAGCATAATGTTTCCACCTCCATGTTTGACGGTGGGGATGGTGTTCTTGGGGTCATAGGCAGCATTCCTCCTCCTCCAAACACGGCGAGTTGAGTTGATAACCCAAGATATACTGAACAGAAATATAAATGCAACATATTAAGTGTTAGTCCCATGTTTCATGAGCTGAAAGAACATATCCCAGAAATGTTCCATACGTGCAAAAAAGTTTATTTCTCAAAAATCTGGTGCACAAATGTGTTTAAATCCCTGTTAGTGAAAATTGTTCCTTTGTCAAGATAATCCATCCACCTGACAGGTGTGGTATATCAAGAAGCTGATTAAACAGCATGATCATTACACAGGTGCACCTTGTGCTGGGGACAATAAAAGGACACTAAAATGTGCAAATTTGTCACACAACACAATGCCACAGATGGCTCAAGTTTTGAGTGAGCGTTCAATTGGCATGCTGATTGCAGGAATGTCCAGCAGAGCTGTTGCCAGATAATTGAATGTTAATTTCTCTACCATAAGCTGCCTCCAACATCGTCATAGAGAATTAGGCAGTATGTTCAACCACCCTCACAACTGCAGACCACGTGTAACCATGCCACCTCAGGACCTCCACATCCAGCTTCTTCACCTGCGGGATCGTCTGAGACCAGCCACCCGGACAGCTGATGTAACTGTGGGTTTGCACAACTGAAGAATGTCTGCACAAACTGTCAGAAACCGTCTCTGGGAAGCTCATCTGCGTGCTCGTCGTCCTCACCAGGGTCTTGACCTGACTGCAGTTCGGCGTCGTAACCGACTTCAGTGCGTAAATGCTCACCTTCGATGGCCACTGGCACGCTGGAGAAGTGTGCTCTTCACGGATTAATCCCGGTTTTAACTGTACCGGGCAGATGGCAGACAGCGTGTATGGCGTTGTGTGGGCGAGCGGTTTGCGGATGTCAACGTTGTGAACAGAGTGCCCCATGGTGGCAGTGGGGTTATGGTATGGACAGGCATCAGCTACGGACAACGAACACAATTGCATTTTATCGATTGCAATTTGAATGCACAGAGAAACCGTGATGAGATACTGAGGCCCATTGTCGTGCCATTCATCCACCGCCATCACCTCACGTTTCAGCATGATAATGCACTGCCACATGTCGCAAGGATCTGTACACAATTCCAGGAAGCTGAAAATGTCCCAGTTCTTCAATGGCCTGCATACTCACCAGACATGTCACCCCATTGAGCATGTTTGGGATGCTCTGGATCTACGTGTACAACAGCGTGTTCCAGTTCCCGCCAATATCCAGCAACTTCGCACAGCCATTGAAGAGGAGTGGGACAACATTCCACAGGCCACAATCAACAGCCTGATCAACTCTATGCGAAGGAGATGTGTCGCGCTGCATGAGGCAAATGGTGGTCACACCAGATACTGACTGGTTTTCTGATCCACGCCCAACCTTTTTTCAAGGTATCCGTGACCAACAGATGCATATCTTTATTCCCAGTCATGTGAAATCCATAGATTAGGGCCTAATGACTTAATTTCAATTGACAGCAGTAGGGGTGTGTGGTTAAAATGCCGTATTACATGTGATACTTGCTTTATTTGCTCTCTAACCTGTTAGTTCATATGCCGTGATTTGACCTATGGCCGAGACAATAAGAAGACAGTGACAGAATAAATTCAACCACACCTTTTTGTCACAAAACCGGAGAGCCACCTCTGTCCGGTTTAGTCCACAGAGCATATTCCATGTAACAGACAGTTACATGACCTGCAGCATGGTCAAGAAAGTTAATGTTTCCCACATTTTCGGACCACTAAACAACTATTGATTCAGAACCACGGAGAGTTACCGCAAGTCACAAAGAAAACAGGAGCTGCCTCCACTATTCCAGCACCATTTCAACATCATCAAATCACCTTTGCTTAGTCTAATACAGTGACAACTAACAGTGACAACTAAAAGACACCAAAAACAATTTAGTCCAATCAACGTAAGGTAAATATGATGTAGCTGTCCATGGTTCTGATGTCCTCACTCTACTTATAGAGAAACGCCATCCTCTTTCATGTTGCCTAAACGGTCTATCACTCTGTCATACAGTACACGGATATAGTTTTTGTTGTCCTAGGCTACCTGGCTAAAATGCTTTCTCGCTAGCCTAACTTCCTTTCATGGGCAACGTTAGCTAGTTAACGTTAGCATACTACATCTAGCTACATGTTGAAATTCCACAGTCTCAGGCCAGGGGTACAATGTGTGGTTGGAACAGAATCACCGTTATAATCGTTGGCCAGTACGGAGAATTAAGTAAAACCACAAGTCCAAATCTCCATCCATGGCTAATTTAGGAAAGTGATGATTTTAGCTAGCTAGCCAGCCACTGGACACAATGACAGAGATGCAACAATTCAAGCTTGTGATGTGATTGGTGTGAAGCCAAATCCCTTGGTGTGCCAGGACCATTCAGCTGAGCGCGCTCAGTTTAGCTCAATGCTGATTGGCTATTATTTAATTGTTAAAATGTTTTGTTCATTCAGATGATTTCGCCAGTGAGATACATTCAACCTCTTGCTAATTTAAGGACATTTTATGAAACAGAGACGAAAGCTAAATTATTTAGTATGTTTTTGTCGTTGTTTCTTGGTAAAGTTTTTTTGGGGAAGCCTGGCTTCATGAATACACGCCACTGGCGAACAGCCCGACGACGTACGACGGTCAGCAAAGACCTTGGATGAACCCGACTTGGAGTCGCATCAGACCCTGTTCAACTACCAGGAAGCATCGACCTCATCCTACTAGAATCTCCAACCACACAAAAACCAGTAACCTAGGATCAGAATGTGCCTTGGCTTGCTGATCGCATCGGCCTATGAGGCAGTGTGAGACAAAACGTTGCAATTAAACAACTTTTTTTTTTAATGATACATTATTTTCACACATTGAGTGCTGGCTGGCAAAACAGTAGCCTTATTCCAAACAGCAACCCTGTTTTAGACTTATGAGGAGAATGAAGTACTGTATAAAAACATTTAGACGACCGAACATTCTGACCGGATGCCAACAGAAGAATGAGATAGTATATTCATATGTTATAGTATATTCATATATTATAGTACATTCATATATTATAGTATATTCATATGTTATAGTATATTCATATATTATAGTATATTCATATATTATAGTATATTCATATGTTATAGTACATTCATATATTATAGTATATTCATATATTATAGTATATTCATATGTTATAGTACATTCATATATTATAGTATATTCATATATTATAGTATATTCTAGTCTACATTATACAAGTGAATAAACACAACAGAATATATATAAGCCAATCAAGAGCCAGTAGAGTTTGGATATACCAACAGACAAGCGGACATTTGAACATGTAATAAAGGTTACATCCCAAATGACACCCTATTCCCTAATCTAGTGCACTACGTTTGACCAGCGCCCTGTGGGCCTCGGCAGAAGTAGTGCACTATAATGCACCTACAAAATCACAATAATGTTTGCGAAGCATAGAGGCATTTTTCATATATAACTCTAGTGCGGGGATGCACAGCCTTATTGACCATGTTAAGTAATAGTATATATACAATATTAGACCTTGTTGTTTTTAGTTTTGACATCCAGCATTTAGTTCAGTCTTTATCGTCCAGAGGACATATTACATTAGCCCTGTATTACTGTTAGGAGAGGAGGAGGAACAGGAGGGAGGAGACAGAGGAGGTGAGAGGAGAGGGAGGAGGTAGAGAGGAGGGGAGAGGAGAGGAGAGGAGAGGAGAGGAGAGGAGAGGAGAGGAGAGGGAGGTAGAGAGGAGGGGAGAGGAGAGGAGGGAGGAGACAGAGGAGAGGAGAGGAGAGGGAGGTAGAGAGGAGGGGAGAAGAGAGGAGAGGAGGAGACAGACAGAGGAGGGGAGAGGAGAGGGAGGGAGGAGACAGAGGAGGGGAGAGGAGGGAGGAGACAGAGGAGGGGAGAGGAGAGGAGGGAGGAGACAGAGGAGGGGAGAGGAGAGGAGGGAGGAGACAGAGGAGGGGAGAGGAGAGGGAGGGAGGAGACAGAAGAGGGGAGAGGAGAGGGAGGGAGGAGACAGAGGAGGGGAGAGGAGAGGAGGGAGGAGACAGAGGAGGGGAGAGGAGAGGAGGGAGGAGACAGAGGAGGGGAGAGGAGAGGGAGGGAGGAGACAGAGGAGGGGAGAGGAGGGAGGAGACAGAGGAGGGGAGAGGAGAGGAGGGAGGAGACAGAGGAGGGGAGAGGAGGGAGGAGACAGAGGAGGGGAGAGGAGAGGAGGGAGGAGACAGAGGAGGGGAGAGGAGAGGAGGGAGGAGACAGAAGAGAGGAGAGGAGAGGGAGGTAGAGAGGAGGGGAGAAGAGAGGAGAGGAGGAGACAGACAGAGGAGGGGAGAGGAGAGGGAGGGAGGAGACAGAGGAGGGGAGAGGAGAGAAGGGAGGGGAGAGGAGAGGGAGGGAGGAGACAGAGGAGGGGAGAGGAGAGGAGGGAGGAGACAGAGGAGAGGAGGGAGGAGACAGAGGAGGGGAGAGGAGAGGGAGGAGACAGACAGAGGAGGGGAGAGGAGAGGAGGGAGGAGACAGAGGAGGGGAGAGGAGGGAGGAGACAGAGGAGGGGAGAGGAGAGGAGGGAGGAGACAGACAGAGGAGGGGAGAGGAGAGGAGGGAGGAGACAGAGGAGGGGAGAGGAGGGAGGAGACAGAAGAGAGGGGAGAGGAGAGGAGAGGAGAGGAGGGAAGAGACAGAGGAGAGGAGAGGAGAGGGAGGTAGAGAGGAGGGGAGGTAGAGGAGGGGGGAGGTAGAGGGAGGGAGGAGACAGACAGAGGAGGGGAGAGGAGAGGGAGGGAGGAGACAGAGGAGGGGAGAGGAGAGGAGGGAGGAGACAGAGGAGGGGAGAGGAGAGGGAGGTAGAGAGGAGGGAGGTAGAGGAGGGGGGAGGTAGAGGGAGGGAGGATACAGAGGAGGGGAGAGGAGGGAGGAGACAGAGGAGGGGAGAGGAGAGGAGAGGAGGAGACAGACAGAGGAGGGGAGAGGAGAGGGAGGGAGGAGACAGAGGAGGGGAGAGGAGGGAGGAGACAGAAGAGAGGGGAGAGGAGAGGAGGGAGGAGACAGAGGAGGGGAGAGGAGAGGAGAGGAGGAGACAGAGGAGGGGAGAGGAGAGGAGGGAGGAGACAGAGGAGGGGAGAGGAGAGGAGGGAGGAGAAAGAGGAGGGGAGAGGAGAGGAGAGGAGGAGACAGAGGAGGGGAGAGGAGAGGAGGGAGGAGACAGAGGAGGGGAGAGGAGAGGAGGGAGGAGACAGAGGAGGGGAGAGGAGAGGAGGGAGGAGACAGAGGAGGGGAGAGGAGAGGAGAGGAGGAGACAGAGGAGGGGAGAGGAGAGGAGGGAGGAGACAGAGGAGGGGAGAGGAGAGGAGGGAGGAGACAGAGGAGGGGAGAGGAGAGGAGGGAGGAGACAGAGGAGGGGAGAGGAGAGGAGGGAGGAGACAGAGGAGGGGAGAGGAGAGGGAGGGAGGAGACAGAAGAGGGGAGAGGAGAGGGAGGGAGGAGACAGAGGAGGGGAGAGGAGAGGAGAGGAGGAGACAGACAGAGGAGGGGAGAGGAGAGGGAGGGAGGAGACAGAGGAGGGGAGAGGAGGGAGGAGACAGAAGAGAGGGGAGAGGAGAGGAGAGGAGAGGAGAGGAGAGGAGAGGAGAGGAGGGAAGAGACAGAGGAGAGGAGAGGAGAGGGAGGTAGAGAGGAGGGGAGGTAGAGGAGGGGGGAGGTAGAGGGAGGGAGGAGACAGACAGAGGAGGGGAGAGGAGAGGGAGGGAGGAGACAGAGGAGGGGAGAGGAGGGAGGAGACAGAGGAGGGGAGAGGAGAGGAGGGAGGAGACAGAGGAGGGGAGAGGAGAGGAGGGAGGAGACAGAGGAGGGGAGAGGAGAGGAGGGAGGAGACAGAGGAGGGGAGAGGAGAGGAGGGAGGAGACAGAGGAGGGGAGAGGAGAGGGAGGAGACAGAGGAGGGGAGAGGAGAGGAGGGAGGAGACAGAGGAGGGGAGAGGAGAGGAGGGAGGAGACAGAGGAGGGGAGAGGAGAGGAGGGAGGAGACAGAGGAGGGGAGAGGAGAGGAGAGGAGAGGAGAGGAGGGAGGAGACAGAGGAGGGGAGAGGAGAGGAGAGGAGGGAGGAGACAGAGGAGGGGAGAGGAGAGGAGGTAGAGAGGAGGGAGGTAGAGGAGGGGGGAGGTAGAGGGAGGGAGGAGACAGAGGAGGGGAGAGGAGAGGAGGGAGGAGACAGAGGAGGGGAGAGGAGAGGAGGGAGGAGACAGAGGAGGGGAGAGGAGAGGAGGGAGGAGACGGAGGGGAGAGGAGAGGGAGGAGGTAGAGAGGAGGGGAGAGGAGAGGGAGGGAGGGAGGAGACAGAGGAGGGGAGAGGAGAGGAGAGGAGGGAGGAGACAGAGGAGGGGAGAGGAGAGGGAGGTAGAGAGGAGGGAGGTAGAGGAGGAGGGGGGAGGTAGAGGGAGGTAGAGAGGAGGGGAGAGGAGAGGAGGGAGGTAGAGAGGAGGGGGGAGGTAGAGAGGAGGGGGGAGGTAGAGAGGAGGGGGGAGGTAGAGAGGAGGGAGGTAGGGAGGTAGGGAGGAGGGGGGAGGTAGGGAGGAGGGGGAGGTAGAGAGGAGGGGGGAGGTAGAGAGGAGGGAGGAGGTAGAGAGGAGGGGGGAGGTAGAGAGGAGGGAGGTAGGGAGGTAGGGAGGAGGGGGGAGGTAGAGAGGAGGGAGGAGGTAGAGAGGAGGGGGGAGGTAGAGAGGAGGGAGGTAGGGAGGTAGGGAGGAGGTAGAGAGGAGGGGGGAGGTAGAGAGGAGGGGGAGGTAGAGAGGAGGGAGGTAGGGAGGTAGGGAGGAGGGGGGAGGTAGAGAGGAGGGGGGAGGTAGAGAGGAGGGAGGAGGTAGAGAGGAGGGGAGAGGTAGAGAGGAGGGGGGAGGAGGATATTGATTAGGTTGGCTCTGTCAGACCTAGGTAGGCCAGGAAAGAGAGTTTGGGGGAGGAAGAGAGGGAGGGAGAGGAGGGTCTGGGGCTAGAGAGGGGTCTGAGGGAGAGCAGGGTGGTGAGGGGGACGAGGGGAGAAAGGTCTGACCCCTTAAACCAGGAAGAGAGGGTAGAGGAGGAGAGGGGATTCAGGGCTGACCGGTGCATATGCGGTCCTGCATGTGTGTGTCCGTGTGAGGGTGTGTGTTCGGGGTGTTTGAGTCGGTAGTGCAGGCGGAGGCTGTCTCGGCGCTTGGCGCTGTAAGGGCAGAGGTCGCAGGTGAAAGGTCGCTCCCAGTGTGAACACGCACGTGTTCTATCAGCTTATTGGCTGTTCGGGCCAGGTGTCCACACCTCTCGCAGCGGTACTGGTTGCCCTGACGATGACACCTGACGTGGGTCTGGAGCTCCGGTTGCCCAGAAACGACCTTTGGCAGATGCGGCAGCGGTGCTGATCCGTCGTCGAGTGCGACGAGCGCATGTGTGTTACCATGGAGACAGGCCGACTGGTGGAGAACGCACAGAGAGGGCACCTGGGGCAGAAAACAAGGTAAGAGAACACACATTAACACACACATATAGGGGACACACACACATGCACATACATAAACACACACACACAAGCAGTCACAGTGTGTATAGCTAGACTGCAGAGGGAGGGAGAGAGGTTAGCGAGAACAGCTAACCTACTGCAGAGGGAGGGAGATGGGTTAGCGAGAACAGCTAACCTACTGCAGAGGGAGGGAGAGAGGTTAGAGAGAACAGCTAACCTACTGCAGAGGGAGGGAGAGAGGTTAGCGAGAACAGCTAACCTACTGCAGAGGGAGGGAGATGGGTTAGCGAGAACAGCTAACCTACTGCAGAGGGAGGGAGAGAGGTTAGCCTAATGCAGAGGGAGGGAGAGGGTTTAGAGAGAACAGCTAACTTACTGCAGAGGGAGGGAGAGGGTTTAGAGAGAACAGCTAACCTACTGCAGAGGGAGGGAGAGAGGTTAGCCTAATGCAGAGGGAGGGAGAGGGTTTAGAGAGAACAGCTAACTTACTGCAGAGGGAGGGAGAGGGTTTAGAGAGAACAGCTAACCTACTGCAG